>NC_083242.1:11825821-12062450 GCF_032191835.1 Heteronotia binoei
GGGGTCCAATTCTATGAGCCCCAAAAGAAGGTGCCCCTATCCTTCATTATTTCCTATGGAAAGAAGGCATTGAAAAGGTGTGCCGTCCCTTTAAATGTGATGGCCAGAACTCCCTTTGGAGTTCAATTATGCTTGTCACAGCCTTGATCTTGGCTCCACCCCTAATGTCTCCTGGCTCCACCCCCAAAGTCCCCAGATATTTCTTAAATTGGACTTGGCAACCCTAACCTGAACAAGGCTGTTGACAAGAGGATGTTGTGCGGGTCATGTATTCATAAGAGTCGCCATAAGCTGGAAGCCACTTTATAGTACTTAACACACACCTATGCCGTTGCGGCTTCTTTTTAATTAGGCTAATAGGCTATTTGCTCCCCTGGTATTTTTCCTATTGTATAAAATATTTTGCCATCTGCATGTTTCCAAGCATCAGGGGGGGTGGGGGTGGGGGGTCCAAAGGCAGCTGACTTTCTGGGTCCCAAGCGATGTTTATTAACTCCATTTGTTTACTGGCCGGATGAGCCGTCTTGGCTACGCAGTGTGAACAAGGGGGAAGGTGCTTGAAGGATGACTGAATACAAAGGCTTGACCTACTCCCACAACCAGAATTTCTGTGTCGCCATGTGCCCGGCATCAAAAGGGGTGCAATGGACACAGCTACAGTTGCCAACTCTGGGTTCAGAAATACCTGGAGATTTGTGGGTGGGGATTTAGACCTCAGCAAGGTATAATGCAGGGGTGGCCAAACTTGCTTAATGCAAGAGCCACACAGAATAAACAGCAGATGTTTGAGAGCCGGGAGGGAGAGAGAGAGGAAGGAAACTTTAAATGCATTTTCCAAGCCACTGGCTGGCTTGACTTGGAGAAGTGATTTAAAGAGACAAATGCCTTCTCCAAGCTAGCCAATGGGGGCTTTGAAAGCCACAAAATACGTGTGAAAGAGGCACATGTGGCTCCTGAGCCAGTAGTTTGGCCACCCCTGGCATATCATACAGTTCACCTCCGGAAGCAGCTGTTGTCTCCCAGAAAAGTGGGATGTTTTAAATAAGTTGTGCACCCTGGAGATCAGCTGTTGTTCCAGGAGATCTCCAGCCCCCACCTGGAGGCTGGCAGCCCCAGCAAAAAAGCTAATGCTAATTCTTCATGGCCTCCTACTCAAAGATGGGTAGATGCTTGACTGTGAAGCGATGGGTCACAGCCCAGGCAAAGCATCTGGATGCTCAGGGCATAGTAGCTGTCTAGGGAATGACAGCAGGAAAAGAAAGGTTGACCATGACTGGGCTGGGGAAATCTAGTGCCTCTGTGGTTGTCCCTGATCACCAAGGAGCAGGGCGATGCCAGGCCACAGAGGCTGAGTGCAGCCTGAAGTCATCATGACATCCTTCAAAGCCCATAAATTTCAATGCATATTCTCTCATCTCCAAGAATGCCATAGCAGGGTCAGTGGGAACAAGTCAAACTTTCCTCTTCCTTGCATGTAAGCAGCATTGCAGGGGACAGAATCATAGAGTGGGAAGGGATCTCCAGGGTCATCTAGTCTAACCCCCCGCACAATGGAGGAAACTCACAAACACTTCCCCCTAAATTCACAGGATCTTCATTGCTGTCAGATGGCCATTAGCCTCTGTTTAAAAACCTCCAAGGAAGGACAGCCCACTACCTCCCGTTCCACTGAGGAATCGCTCTAACGGTCAAGAGAGCTCATTCCACTGAAGAATCGCTCTAATGGTCAGGAAGTTCTTCCTAAAGTTGAGCCCAGAAACTCTTTTGATTTAATGTCAACCCACTGGTTCTGGTCCTATCTTCTGGGGCCACAGAAAACAATTCCACACCATCCTCTATATGACAGCCCTTTAAGTACTTGAAGATGGGGATCATATCACCTCTCAGTCACCTCTTCTCCAGGCTAAACATGCCCAGCACCTTCTACTTTCCGTCATAGGACTTGGTCTTCAGACCCCTCACCATCTTCGTCACCCTCCTCTGGACCCATTTCAGCTTGTCTACATCCTTCTTAAAATGTGGTGCCCAAAATTGAACGCAATATTCCAGGTGAGGTCTTACCAGTAGATACTAGTAGACTAATAGGATACTAATAGACACAGCTTTTTTGGGGGGGAGGGGTTAGCAGGAATGCAGTTCCAGCTGGCTTGGTGTCAGAGGGTGTGGGTTAACATGCAAACAAGTTCCTGCTGGGCTTTCTCAACAACAAAAAAGCCCTATGTGAAGCAATGGTGACATCAGGGGTGTGGCCTAATAAGCAAATAAGTTCCTGCTGGGCTTTTTCTACGAGAAAAGCCCTGCTAGTAGGCTTGCCAACCTTCAAGTGGTGGCTGAAGCGCTCGATCTCCAGGTGATAGAAATCAGTTCACCAGGAGAAAATGGCCATTTTAGATGGTGGGCTCTATATGGCAGAATGTTATGTCCTATTCAAGTCCCTCCTCTCCCCAAATCCTCCCCTCCACAGGCCTCACCCCCAAAATCTCCAGGCGTGTCCCAGCCTGGAGCTGGCAACCTTAGATGCCAGGCAAATCCACCCCAGAACTCCCTCCCAGTCCCAGCCCTTCCCCCGATCATCGTCCTTTCCTAATGCTCTAGCAAGAGCAGCGCTAAGGCATCCGGGCAGGGGACACTAAGGCTGGGCCAGGCTGAAGCTCCACGCAGAGTAATGATCCTTCCTCCCCGGTTTATATATATGTCGGGCTGCCTTTTGGCGTCTTCGGGCAGCCGGTGAAGTCTTAAGAGGAACGGTCAAAGCGGCAGCCCGAGTTTCCGCGGGACCTTTTATAAAAGCGCACCCGGTTTCTTAGCCTAAGAGGTAGAAAAAGCAGAAGAAGAACTGGTCATGTACAGGTTCGGTTACAAGCGACAGGGAGCGTGGTGTAAGCGTGGCTTCGACCCGTCCTCTTCATGAAAGCCGAGTTGCATTGAGAGGGGAAGAGTGGAGGGGAACCGAGGCCGGTTTTCGGTCGGACCTGCTGCAGTGCATCCTTCTTGAGCCTCCCGCCCTTAGCTCCACATTCTTAGTCGTGGTGGAAAGTGCCTTCAAGTCACAGCTGACTTATGGCAACCTCTTAGGGTTTTCAAGAGGCGAGAGATAAGCAAACATGGTTTGCTATGGAGACTGTTTCCCATATGGTATAATGGAGAACTGATCTGTGGGGATCTGGGGTGGCTGTTTTTTGAGGTAGAGGCACCAAATTTTCAGCATAGGATCCAGTGCCTCTCCCCCAAGTTTCAAAAGGATTGGGCCAGGGGGTCCAATTCTATGAGCCCCCCCAAAAGGTGCCCCTATCCTTCATTATTTCCTATGGTGGGAAGGCATTTAAAAGGCCTTGGCAATCCTACTGCCGCCTCCTGCTGCTGCTCTGGTTGCCGAGTCCAATTAAAGACATATCTGGGGACTTTAGGGGTGGAGCCAGGAGCAAGGGTGTGACAAGCACGATTGAACTCCAATGGGAGTCCTGGCCATCACATGTAAAGGGACCGCTCGCCTTTTAAATGCCTTCCCTCCACTGGAAATAATGAAGGATAGGGGCACCTTCTTTTAGGGCTCATAGAATTGAACCCCCTGGTCCAATCTTTTTGAAACTTGGCGGGTATTTTTTGGGGAGGCACTGAATGCTATGCTGAAAATTTGGTGCCTCTACCTCAAAAAACAGCCACCCCAGATACCTGCAGATCAATTCTCCATTATACCCTATGGGAATCTGTCTTCATAGGGAATAATGGAGTACCCAGCAGACATTTCCTTCTTCCCGCCCACCGCCCCCCCCCCAGCCGCCGCTTTCTGATGACCCTGAAGTGGGGGAAGGGCCTCCAAACTGGGTGATCCCCTGCCCCCGCCTTAACATGCAAATTGATGAGCTAATGCACACGAGAGCCATTGTCTTAGCACGGGTTTCTAGTTTACTAATGCGGCCAAAGGAAGTGGCAAATGAAACATGAGAATAGCCGGTATCGTGTGGCCGCACCGGTCGAACAAGAGGATTGCTGCTTTAAGGAATGTAAGTGCTTCTATGGTACTACCTGAGTCCGGAAATACATGAGCACCACAGGATTTGGTACCATTTTTTCTTCATTTCAAGCATCCGGATTGGATTTCAATTTATGTTTATGAATTTTGGACTTTGAAAGCGACTGAAAAAGTATGAACCGTACTGATATAAATGCAGGTAAGATATAAGTGTATTCACTGATGTAGCATGCGCGTTTGCAGTGCTTAATACGCAGCGTTTCTTTGGTTCCCACCTGGGGATTGGCAACCCTACTCTGGAGCCAGTTGGAGGCCCTCCAATGGAGGGGCCATACAAATGGAAGAGGTGGGGGGGTTGAATGGAGTGCCCTGCCCCTCCCATGGTAGCTACAAGCCTGAGAAGCCATCCTTTCCTGTCTGAGAAGAAAAAGAACTGGAGCCAGGAAGCCAATGCGTTTAAGAAAAAAAACCAATAGTTTTATTCATCAGCAACCACACACTGGCACACAGACAAAGAGTGGACGGTGGAGAAACGGAAGCGAAGGTCTCGGCCTTTCCTGCAAGACTGCTTCCCCGCAGCCTGGTCAGAGGCGCTGGAGCCCCGTGGCCGAGAGCGAGGCCAGCTGAGCCGTGTCAAACACAGAGGAGCATGCACACAGTGGGAGGGGTCAGACAGCTGATGGGCGACACCCTTGGGGGGCACGAGTGTTTTCGAAGGGCAAGCGCACCTTGAGAAGTGGCCAGCGCTCAACTGAACCGGGGCTGTGGCTATTCTGTGGGGGTCCAGATAAGACTCGGGCATTTGGTATGGGATGTGGAGGGGAGAGAGGGATGATGGGAATCGGAAATAGTGCTAGCGGGGCTTTTTTGTAGCAGGAACACCTTTGCATATTAGGCCACACCCCCTTGATGGAGCCAACCCTCCAAGAGCTGACAGGGCTCTTTGTACAGAGTCTACTGTAAGCTCTTGGAGGATTGGCTACATCAAGGAGGTGTGGCCTAATATGCAAAGGAGTTCCTGCTTCAAAAAAGCCCTGGGTGCAAGGAACCCAGCCTGCCAAACACCTGCAAGGCGGAGGGGTGGGGTTTCCTCTTGGAGAGTTCTTTCCTCCCCTCTGGGCTCAAAAGTTTGTTTGGCTTTTTTTTGTAGCAGGAACTCCTTTGCATATAGGTAGGTGGGTCCGAGATGTCACCCAGCAGATGCATGTAAGAGGAGGAGCGGGGAATCAAACCCGGTTCTCCCAGATTAAAACTCACCACTCTTGACCACTACAGCAAACCGTCCTGCACCTAGAAATCTAGCACTAGGAAGGGCTCTAGACAGGCTTTTGCCTGAGGTGCTAATTTTGTTAGGTACAGAGATTTTGGGGGGGGGCGGGTAGCTAGGGTTCGTTTGGACTCTTTTTAAAGTAAAGGCGCATTCAAATTAGGGCTGTCAACCTCCAGGTGGGACCTGGAGACCTCCTGGAATTACGACTGATTTCCAGACAACGTATCAGGGCCCTGGAGGAAAGGGCTGCTTTGGAGGGTGGGCACTAGGGCCTCGTATCCCTGCTGTGGTCTTTCCTCTCTCTAAGCTCCGCCCTCCTTAGGCTCCACCCCCAAAGCTCTAGGAATTGTCCAATCCAGAGCTGTCAACCCTAACTCAAACATGAGTGCTCCTCTCTTGCAGTTAGTAACTGTACAGGCGGGGAAAAGTCCAGATGCTGCATACACAGATCAGCTCCTGCACTCCTCCGTACCGTAAACCAGGGGCATAGAATTCTTTTCCCATCCCTTTCAGGGAAATACAGGTAAGTTGATAAAACCAGCCTGCGGCTACATTGAAAAGGCCTTCGAGCCCTCCAGCACCCCACCCCAGTCACCTGGAAAGTCCAAGGAAGTGGCTGACCCCCGTTTTGGACAGAGCCCTTTCCCTTCTTCATCCCTTTCGTACCAAGGCAAAAAGACTGACAGCAGCGCACCCGACAATCCAGCCATTCGACACTCCCAAGCCACACCCACCCTCCCATTTTTGTGGCGATCCTTCCAGCTGCCCAAACCTGGAACGATTCACACCATTCATAGGTAGGCTGTTGGTAGAAACAGTACGGTTTCGTTCGGTGATGGAGCGGGCCCCGCAGAGAAGGACGGAAAGTGGTGGGTGCTTCAGGCCGTGGATTTGGGGTGTCGAACCAGGAGACAAATCAGAACCAAGGGGCCACATCCGCCAGGAATTCCTGCTGGCAAGAACGTGGCTCACCTCCGCCCAGTCCAACATGGCGGAGAACATTCTGGTGGACGGAATTCTGACGTTAAACTGCGATGGACAGGAATGGGGAGTCGTTTTGATTCCACCACCCCAGGTGCCGGAAATGTCATGGGCCGGTCCTGCGGGGCTGAAGGCCGACGTGACCCTCCCCTCGCTTTCCTGCAGCTACCCAAAGGAAGCTCCGTTCAGTACCCTGCTGAGACCGATCCGTTGTAGGTTTCTGAGTGGAAGCAGGAGCTATGAGACGTGCTGGTGAGGCTGTAAGCGAAGTAGGCCACAGCGGAGCCCAGAGTCAGCCCTGTCATATAGGAGACCGTCATGGTGTTACCTGGGAGAGATGACAAAAAATGGGATAGGGAGAGAAGGTCAAACACAATCTTACAGGTGGTTTGAGCCTTGGGCCCCAATCAACCAAGGCACAATGGTTCCCTCCTACATCCACAGCACTGGACAGCTAGGCACAAAGAAGAAGAAGATCGTAGATTTATACGCCACCCTTCTCTCTGAATCAAGAGTCTCAGAGTGGCTCACAATCTCCTTTATCTTCTTCCACTACAACAGACACCCTGTGAGCGATATACTCTCTAAGCTGTGGAGCCTTGTGAGCAAAAATTCTATTTGGTGAGTCACTGGCATTAAAGTTGTGAGTGACTGCCCAAATTAGTTTGCTCTGAGGCCATTTTTCCTGAGCTAAGACAAAAACGTGTGAGCCAGAGGCTAAAAACCTGTGAGCTAGCTCACCCTAACTCAGCTTAGAGGGAACACCGCCTGTGAGGTGAATAGGGCTGAGAGAGCTCTCCCAGAAGCTGCCCTTTCAATTACAACTCTCTGAGAGCTATGGCTGACCCAAGGCCATTCCAGCAGCTACCAGTGGAGGAGTGGGGAATCAAACCCAGGTCTCCCAGATAAGAGTTTGCGCACTTAGGGAAAAGGAAAGGTCCCCTGTGCAAGCACCAGTCGTTTCTAACTTTGGGGTGACGTTGCTTTCACAATGTTTTCACAGCAGACTTTTTACAGGGTGGTTTGCCATTGCATTCCCCAGTCTTTTACACTTTCCCCCCAGCAAGCTGGGGACTCATTTTACTCAGAAGGATGGAAGACTGAGTCAACCTTGGGCCGGCTACCTGAATCCAGCTTCCGCCGGAATTGAACTCAGGTCGTGAGCAAAGAGTTCAGACCACAGTACTGCTGCTTTACCACTCTGCACCACGGGGCCACACTCTGTGCACTTAACCACTACACCAAATCTGGCTCTCAGACCAAGACCCTCTGACATTTTAGCTGCATGTATCTGGCTGCATGGATCTGGGAGGTGATGCCAGCCCCCTCCTAGACTATCGACAACCAGGAACCAGCAGAGCGCATGAGGGGCCTCAGCACTCTCTTCATTGTGCCTGCCTGAGCCCTTTTGGGTGCTTGGTCTAAAAGCAGACCTGCAAGTCAACATGTCAAATCTGGTATCTGGCCAAGGATCTTTGAGTCCTGGAGACCTCTAGGCCAAATCCACAGGACCATTCAGAAAGACTCATTTCTCAATTGGGCAGGTTCCCTTCCTCTCCCCACAACAGACACCCTGGGAGGTAGGTGTGGCTGAGAGAGCTCTGAGAGAACTGTGACTGACCCAAGGTCACCCAGCTGGCTGAGTGTGGAGGAGTGGAGACTCAAACCCAGTTCTGCAGATCACAGTCTGCCGCTTGTAACCACTCCACCAAACTGCCTCTCAAAGTGGAATCCCAGCTGCTGGAGGACGGGCCCCATGGGAAGGCCTTTGCGAGAGTTTGTCAGGGCGTTGCGTTGATCGCTGATCCAGACGGAACGCCTGGCCAGTGGGACCTTGCTACCATTTTGGAGAGACTGTCGCTTGTTTTATTGAAGGGTCGGATGGGTCACCCCACTGACCTGCCAGTTCCCGCTGCTCCGGGCTCACTTTGCCAGCCGCAAGGATCATGGGAACGCTGCCAAAATAGCCGTTGGTGATCCCCATGAGAAGGGAGAAAACGCACGGCCAGGCCGGGTGGCCGAAGGTGGGCTTCCCATTGGGGTACACGCACATGATGAACAGCGGGATGAAGACGACACGCAGACAGGAACAGACGAGAAGGTGGGTTCCCCTCCAGTCATAAGGCAGAGCAGCCAGAATCTGAAAGGAGAAAGATGGGCTGATCCAGCGGCAGGACTATTGTCTACAACGGGGGGGGGGGGCAAACTTGCTTAACGTAAGAGCTGCATAGAATAAAGGTCAGAGGTTTGAGAGCCCTGAGGGAGGGAGGGAGGGAGGGAGGGAGGGAGAGAGGAAGGAAAGAAGGAAGGAAGATGGGGGAGAAAGGAAGGAAGGAAGATGAGGGAGGGAGGCAGATGGGGAGGAAGGAAGGAAGATGGAGGGTGGGAGGAAGGAAGAAGGAATGAAGATGGGGGAGGGAGAGAGGAAGGGAGGAAGGAAGGAAGGAAGGAAGGAAGGAAGGAAGGAAGGAAGGAAGGAAGGAAGGAAGATGGGGGAGAAAGGAAGGAAGGAAGATGGAGGGTGGGAGGAAGGAAGATGGGGAGGAAGGAAGGAAAGAAGATGGGGAGGGAGAGAGGAAGGAAGATGGAGGGTGGGAGGAAGGAAGAAGGAAGGAAGATGAGGGAGGAAGGAAGGAAAGAAGATGAGGAAGGAAGGAAGACAGGAAAGAGAGGGAGGAAGGAAGATGGAGGGAGGAAGGAAGATGAGGGAGGGAAGAAGTTTACTTTTAGTTGAAATATTTATTTACTGCTAACCTACTAACCCGATGATTTCTGGCCTCACTAACACCAGCATACAGGGGAATGCGAAGGATGGACAGGAGGAGTGATTAAGGTGCCAAAGGTCTTTGAAGTGTAAAACATCTAGCCGGTTCCCAGGCGTCTGCCAGGAACGAGCAAGGCCACAGCAGGGGAGGAGTGACAGGCTGTGCAAGTGAGGAGATAACAGATATGGGAACTGGTTACTTTCAGCGGAAGGGCCTCCGCTTTATTGTGAGAAGTGATTTAAAACCCCTATGCTTTGATGCCTAAGGTCATACCTGACTCACTATTAGTATCAATTAACCTGCATAGAGAGTAACATTGTTGTAATCAATAAATGGAAACTTAGTTTTGAACAAAGACAAGTCTCTTCATTCTTGAAACTTCAATGCCCCTCCACTGACAAGTCAGCCCTGATCAGTGTGCTGAAAAGGGGCCAGGAGGCATTTCCAGGGAGAACAGATCCACCCCAACCATCTATCCACAGCACGTTGCAAGCAGAGATCAAACATACTGGAAAAAGCAACTGAAGACTTCTAAGACCTGGGAGAGGCCGTGGCTCACTAGAAGAGTCCCTCCTTTGCATGCAGCAGGTCCCAGGTTCAATCCCCAGCAGCTCCAGTTAGAAAAGACCAAGGTGATGGGAAAGACCTCTACCTGAGACCCTGGAGAGCCACTGTCAGTCTGAGTAGACCAGGGGTGGCCAAACTTGCTTAATGTAAGAGTCGTATAGAATAAATGTCAGCTGTTTGAGAACCGCAATACGTGAATGTCAGATGTCTGAGAGCAGGAAGGAAGGAAGGAAGAGGGAGGGGGATGTGGAAAGAAAGCAACTTTAACTTTAAATGCATTCTCCAAGCTGCTGGCTGGCTTGGTTTGGAGAAGTGATTTAAAGAGACGAATGCCCTCTCCAATCCAGCTGATGGGGCGGTGGGGGCTTCGAGAGCCACACAATATGTGTGAAAGAGTCACATGTGGCTCCCAAGTCACAGTTTGGCCACCCCTAGAGCAGACAATACTGACTTTGATGGACCAATGGTCTGATGATTCAATATAAGGCAGCTTCAACCAGCCTTATTACCTACAGTACAGATCACTTCCAACCAACCAGTCAGGGAGCAAATAAAGCTGCCGTAACCAAATCTGACCCATGGTTTATACTGCTCAGCATGGCAGCCTCTGAATGGCAGGCGCTCTCCAGAGTCTGGGGCAGAGAAAGGTCTTTCCCAGCCTCTGCGACCTCATTGATACTGAAAGAGAGGCTCTTCTTGTTTTAAAAAGTTTAAAGGCCAGAAAAACAGCTCGTAGGTAGTTGGGAAAGCTCCTAAAAATACATGGGGGGGGGGGGGAGAGTCACTTCTGTGGGCTCACTGGGCAGATCGGCAGCAGAGAGGTACCTCAAGCCAGCGAGCCAAGCTACGTCAGGCACAGCACGGCCAAAAAAAGGGGAACAAAACACTGTTTCTTTTGCACTCTGCCAAGAGGCAGGCCGGATCCTACCTTGCCCACAAAGTCCGAGAGGTTGAAGATGGCCATGATAAGAATGGGGAGCCACTCCCCCAGGGTGCAGTTCCGGATCTCAGACTCCAGTCCAGGAAAGAGGCACAGTGTGATGAAGTAAGTCATCGCTATGGACAACATGTAGGCCCAAATCACCCTGGAAACTATGTACCGGTGGAGCATCATATCTACGGGAAGAAGATGATCAAGAAGATTATGATATAGGATTTATATCCCGCTTTTCACTCTGAATCTCAGAGCAGCTCATAATCTCCTTTAGCTTTCTCCCCCACAACAGACACCCTGTAAAGTAGGTGGGGCTGAGAGAGCTCTCCCAGAAGCCGCCCTTTCAAGGACAGCTCTGCGAGAGCCAGGAGTGGAATTCTGGCAGGAGCTCCCTTGCATATTAGGCCACACACCCCTGCTGTAGCCAATCCTCTAAGAGCTTACAAAAAAGAGCCTTGTAAGCTCTTGGAGGATTGGCTACAGCAGGGGTGTGTGGCCTAATATGCAAAGGAGCTCCTGTTAGAATTGCACTCCTGGCAAGAGCTATGACAGACTTAAGGCCATTCCAGCAGCTGCAAGTGGAAGAGTGGGGAATCAAAACTGGTTCTCCCAGATAAGAGTCCTCACTCACACTTAACCACTACACCGAACTGCCAAAGGAACATGTATCAAGTTAGGAACTGACAGTTCTGGCTTGAGGCAAGCAAGTTACACTGCCCCACAAGACGATGGAATTCCTTGCAAACAGAAGGTGCAACCCAGAATCCTTTGCACCTGGCTATTCAGCCTTTCCAAACTGGGGCGAACACTGAGGCTATCTTTCTAGCGCCAAAGTCCTCCAAGCACAGTTTACACATTTGTGGTAGGCCCCCATGACACAAAGCCTTGCGGTATCGACCATGCGGCCGCGTTTACATCCACGCAGGATGGGACAGAAGCAAGTGCAGCACACAGGAGAAGGAGGAAAGGGGCAGCCCTGGGACGGGGGGGGGGATAAGGCCCCCTCCCCAAAAACAACTTAACAGGGGTCAGGTCCCATGGTCCCCTAGTTAGCTATGGGCCTGGGCCTGCCGTCTTGCGACAGAAGCCCACCTGGAAACAGTGTCATGTGCCTACGCCAGTGTCATGATCTAGTAGGCCTGCCAATCCCCAGGTCCCAGGGGGGGTTCTTCCGCTTTCCCAGTCAGCTGGCCGGCGGAGGAAAGCCCCGCCCCCAAAGCCACCATGTGATTTTTTCCCCTCCGGAGGCTCCAGTCTCCGATTGGAAAGGCTTCCTCTTGGGATGGGGTGTCTGTGTTACTTGAAAGAAGTTGGCTGCAACTCGTGAGCAGAGAGGCCAATCCCTCACTTCAGAGTCGCCAGAAAACGGGGGGGGGGAGGGGGGAGGAACGACTGCTGAGCACTTCATTATTCCCTATGTAGAGATCGATTCTCATAGGGTATAATGGGGAATTGATCTGGAGGCTTTGGGGGCTCTGGGGGAGCTGTTGTATGAGGTAGAGGCACCAAATTTTCCTTATAGTATCTAGTGCTTCTCCCCAAAGTACCCCCCAAGTTTCAAAACGATTGGACCAGGGGGTCCAATTCTATGAGCCCCAAAAGAAGGTGCCCCTATCCTTCGTTATTTCCTATGGAAGGAAGACATTTAAAAAGGTGTGCTGTTCCTTTAAATGTGATGGCCAGAACTCCCTTGGAGTTCAATTATGCTTGTCACACCCTTGTTCCTGGCTCCACCCCCGATGTCTCCTGGCTCCACCCCCAAAGTTCCGAAATATTTCTTGAATTGGACTTGTGAGGCCTGCAGGCCCCAGGAAAGCCTGCTTAGGAGTTACTGGGAAGAGCCTACATTTCCCAGGATCCCTCCTGTCCCTCTGATTGGGTGGCCAGGTTTTGGAGGAAAACTGGCCCAGAGAGGGGTGGGGCCTGGGGGAAGGGAAGAAAAGGACAGGTCCCCTGTGTAGTAGTAGTAGTAGTAGTAGTAGTAGTAGTAGTAGTAGTAGTAGTAGTAGTAGTAGTAGTAGTAGTAGTAGTAATAATAATAATAATAATAATAATAATAATAATAATAATAATAATAATAATAATAATAATTTTTTTTATTTATACCCCGCCCTCAGGGCGGCTTACAAGGCATGATATAAAATATCATGGTATAACAATAAAACAAAATAATACAGTCAATAAACAGAGCAATATAAATTATACAATATATGTTAACATTAAAATCGTTTCCAACTCTGGGGTGACGTTGCTCTCGCAACGTTTTCACAGCAGACTTTTTTACGGGGTGGTTTGCCATTGCCTTCCCCAGTCATCTACACTTTCCCCCCAGCAAGCTGGGCACTCATTTTACCAACCTTGGAAGGATGGAAGGCTGAGTCAACCTGAGCCGGCTACCTGAAAACCCAGCTTCCACCGGGGATCGAACTCAGGTCGTGAGCAGAGCTTAGGACTTCAGGACTGCAGCTTTAACACTCTGCGCCACCGGGCCTGGGAGGAGGACATAAAAGGGCCAAGCCCAGGCAGGGAATGTTCTTTTCCTGGAAGGCTGAGCTGGAGGCAGGCTGCAGCCTAGAGAGCTTGAAGCAAGGGAAAGACCTTGGGGGTAAGTGTTGGTATTAGAGTAGGGACTGTAAAATAGATGCGTTAGGGCATTTGTTTATTTTTCCCTTCTCCCCTTTTACTGTTTTATGCACCTTGTTTGTTATATTTGTTATATAGAAGAGCCTTGTGGCGCAAAGAAGAGCCTCGTGACGCAGAGTGTTAAAGCTGCAGTACTGCAGTCCTAAGCTCTGCTCACGACCTGAGTTCGATCCCCGGTGGAAGCTGGGTTTTCAGGTAGCCGGCTCGAGGTTGACTCAGCCTTCCATCCTTCCGAGGTCAGCGAAATGAGTACCCAGCTTGCTGGAGGGAAAGCGTAGATGACTGGGGAAGGCAATGGCAAACCACCCCATAAAAAGTCTGCCGTGAAAACGTTGTGAAAGCAATGTCACCCCAGAGTCGGAAACGACTGGTGCTTGCACAGGGGACCTTTCCTATTGCAGTGACCTTTAAATAAACCTTTTTTCCCCCCCTGTTCACTCTCCCTGGTCCTCATGCCCATTATTTGGCCTAAGCTAAGGGAGGTCTGGAAGGGCTTGGGAGGGGACTCTGGGCCTTCTCAAGGGAGACCCTTAACCCAGAGTGGTGGCAGCACTTGGTAAGACCCTGCTGAGTCATGACAGCCAGGCTGGTGTTTTGAGAATTCGGCCTTCACACGGGCACGTTGCCCAAGCGTCGCTGCGTTCTCACCTCTGAAGCTGGGCCAGCTCCTTTTCACAATGGGGCGTGGGACGTCGAACCTCATATAAGTGCCGCTGCCAGCCAGTTCATCTTCTTGCCCAAAGGTTTCTGGAGGGGACCCCTCTTGCCCACAGGGCCGGTTTTCCTGGGAGGGGAAGAAAGGAACAACAAGAACCGTCCACAGTTCTGTAAGCGCTCATCTCCAGAGCCCTTCATTAGCATGTGATAATTCTCACAGCCAGAGGTTTTTTTGTAGCAGAAACTCCTTTGCATATTAGGCCACACACCTCTGATGGAGCCAATCCTCCAAGAGCTTGCAGGGGTCTTCTTACAGGGCCTACTGTAAGCTCCAGGAGGATTGGCTCCATCAGGGGTGTGTGGCCTAATAAGCAAAGGAGCTCCTGCTACAGAAGAAAGCCCTGCTCACAACAGCCCCGTAAGGCAGGCCAGTATCGCTAACTGCGAAAGAGCGGCTGCCTAAGGCCTCCTGGTCTATATATGGTACGAGCAAAATTCAAACAGAGGACTTTCTTGTCCAAAGCGCCTTCTCTTAGCCACTATGGAGGGAAAAGCACATTCTCAGCTTTCTCTAGAGGCTGGCAAAATTGCAACAGCGAGTCACACAGCCTAAAGTGGGGAAGGTCCCCGTCTTCGTTGGTCACAGGAATCAGTGTTCTGCAGTGGGGTAGCCAGGGCTTTTTTTTTTTTGTAGCAGGAACTCCTTTGCATATTAAGCCACACCCCTCTGATGTAGCCAATCCCCCAAGAGCTTACAGGACTTTTCTTACAGGGCTACTGTAAGCTCCTGGAGGATTGGCTACATCAGGGAGGTGGAGCCTAATATGCAAAGGAGTTCTTGATTAAAAAAAAAAGCCACGGGGGTAGCCATGTCAGAATCTGAGATGCCGCAAGAGTGGGATACAAACAAGACAGAGAGACACGCACTGTGCCTTAAACTGCATTTTTCCACAGTCAAATTTGCATCTGTCAGCTTTAGTTCGGTCTGGCCCGCAAAGCTGAGGAGTACCAGTAGAGGGCGTGCTCCGCTTCCTCAATTAAAGGACTTCAGTGTCTCTGCCTCAGAAATTCCCAAACCCACAGGAATCCCCAAAACGTGCAGAGACCATTCTGCCTGTCAACAACTCTCTCATTTAACTGCCTTCTCTCCAAAGTGTTTGCAGGATAAGAATAAAAGACGCTTCCCTACTCTGAGGAGGGAGGGACAAAACACTCTCGCTTGCCGCTTAAAAAGGAAACCTACAAATCGGACATCTTCTGTGGTGACGTCGTGGTGTACCCTGTACCCGGTGCCGTGGTCCACCGCGGCTCCTTTGAACGCGGGGCCCCCGTCCCGGGATCGCGCCGTGTAATACTTCACAAACTGGGTCTGTTTCACCAGGAGGTGAAGGATGAAGCAAGTGAGCTCCAGGCTGATGGAGATGAAGAAGAAGATGATGGTGTTTTCCTTCTCGTTGGAGAGAAGGAGCTTGGTGAAGATGCGGCTGAGGGAGATGATCACGCCGGCAGTGCCTAGAAAGGGAGGACAGGGAACGGTGGGTTAACAATCAGAAGCACCGCCCGCTTTGTCATGCCTCAGCGCTGGCTTTCCATCCGCTCTCAGATCCGATACAAACCCATACCTCTTGTCCGGACCCTGGTTCTAGCCCCACTCATATCCCTACCACTGGTTTTCCCTCAGCTGGCCAGTTTGGTGGAGTGGTTAAGTGCACGGACTCTTATCTGGGAGAACCGGGCTTGATTCCCCACTCCTCCACTTGCAGCTGCTGGAATGGCCTTGGGTCAGCCATACCTCTCGTAGGAGTTGTCCTTGAAAGGGCAGCTGCTGTGAGAGCTATCTCAGCCCCACCCACCTCACAGGGTGTCTGTTGTGGGGGAGGAAGGCAAAGGGGATGGTAAGCTGCTTTGAGACTCTGAAATTCAGAGTGGAGGGCAGGATATAAATCCAATATCTTCTTCTCATCTTTCACTGTCCCAAGGTCTCATTTTCCTCCTCAATGTTCTCCTTCATCTTCATTTATTTAAATCATTTCTCTCAGAAAACAAGGGCCCAAAATGGGTAACATCAACCATAAAATCAAATAATATGGTTCCTCTCTCACTCTCTTGACTTGCTTTTCTCTTAGAAAACTACGGCCCAGGATGGGTAAATACACCCTACATGCTGCAAAGGAACACCGTTAAAATAACCAGCAATAACATAGTTCCTCTCTTTCTCAATCCACCTCTCTCTCAGCAAACGAGGGCTCAACCTGGGTAGCAACCATAAAATCAAATAATAGGGCTCCCCCCTCTCTCTCTCTCAACCCCTCTTCTCAGGAAACTAGGGCCCAAGATGGGTAAATACATCCTATGAACTGCAAATCACCACCATTAAAATAACCAGCAATAACATGGTTCCTCTCTGTCTCTCTCAACTCACTTTTCTCTCTGAAAACGTGGGCCCAGGATAGGTATCAACCATGAAATCAAACACATCCTTCAGGCAGCAAATGGCCACTATTAAAAGTAGCCAGCCATAGCGTGGTTTCTCTCTCTCTCAACTTGCCTTTCTCTCAGAAAAAAAGGGTCCAAAATGAGTGACAACCTCCTAAAAACAGCAAATAACCACCATTTAAACAGCCACCAAAAATCTTCCTCCTCCTCTTCTTTTCTTCTTCTTCTTCCTCCGTGTCATTTCAGTCTCCATCCCCCCCCCCCCCAGTTAACACTCATCTTCCTTCTCACGCCACTGGGGGCCGGGACGACTGAGTGACTGGGCCAGGAAGCTCTTGAAGGGGCAAATTTAGGAAAAAGTACTCACTTTCCCCCGTCATGACTCCCTGGGTGTAGCGTTTGGGCAACATCCCGGTGTAGCCGTAGAAACTGGATTGCTGCACTTCAAGAGGGAGACACAGAGAAGAGAGAACATGGACAACCGTTTTTACTCTGTGACCAAGAAGCAAGATTGTGAAGTTCCAGGGCTGGGAATCATGAAGACATCCAGGGTTGGTTTTTTTGGTTTTTTGTAGCAGGAACTCTTTTGCATATTAGGCTCCACCCCCCGATGCAACCAATTCTCCTGGAGCTTTCAGTAGTCCCTGTTCTAAGAGCCCTGTAAACTCTTGGAGGATTGGCTATAGCAGGGGGTGGAGCCTAATATGCAAAGCAGTTCCTGCTACAAAAAAAAGCCCTGACATCTGAAGCTGCTTTAGATTGAATCTGAATTTAGACTTCTGGTCCATCAAGGTCAGCATTGTCTATTCTCACTGGCAGGGGCTTTTTCTTATCACCTCCTAGCTGATCCTTTTAACTGGAGATGCTCAGGATTGAACCTGGGACCTTCTGCATGCAAAGCAGAGGCTCTGCCACTGAGCCAGGATCTCAGATGGAGGTCTTTCCCATCATCTCTTACCTGATTTTTTCACCTGAAGATGCCAGGGATTGAACCTGGGACCTTCTGCATGCCAAGCAGATGTCCTACCACTAAGCCAAGTGGAGGTCTTTCCTATCACTTCCTACCTACTCCTTATACCTGGAGGTGCCAGGGAAAGAACCTGGGATCTTCTGCATGCCAAGCGGATGTTCTACCACTAAGCCAAGTGGAGATCTTTCCCATCACCTCCTACCTGCTCCTTTCCTCTGGAGATGGCAAAGGTTGAACCTGGGACCTTCTGCATGCCAAGCAGATGCTCTACCACTAAACCAGGAGGAGGTCTTTCCCATCACCTATTATCTGATCCTTCCACCTGGAGGTGCCAGGGAAAGAACCTGGAACCTTCTGCATGCCAAGCAGATGTTCTATCACTAAGCCAGGTGGAGGTCTTTCCCATCACCTCCTACCTGCTCCTTTCACCTGGAGGTGCCAGGGACTGAAACTGAGACCTTCCGCATGCAAAGCAGAGGCTTTTCCACTGAGCCACAGCCTTTCCCACCAAGCTCCAAAAGGCTGAAATTCTGCAACAATCCGGAGAAGGCTGGGATCGAACCTAAGGCCAAATCAGGCCCCCACAGGTCTCCTATCAGCCCCCCAAGCAACTGGCTCTTGTCTGCTTCCTTCTCCCTCTCTCTTCCTTTCTTCTGCATCTCAACATGCTTTGCAAGGCTTGCTCAATCACACAGGAGCTACTGAGCAAAGCCTCAGTTTTCTCCATTGGTTGATGCTCCTCCCCCTGGTCCCATGGGGAAGGAAGGAAACTGGCTCTTGTCTGCTTCCTTCTCCCTCTGTCCTGCTTCCTTCAGCATCTCAACTTGCTTTGCAAGGCATGCTCAATCGCACAGGAGCTACAGAGCAAAACCTCAATTTTCTCCATTGGTTGAGGCTCCTCCCCCTCCCAGTCCCCTGGGGAAGGAAGGAAAAAGCCAGAGCTTCCTTTGCCCAGTTCCCTGGATCCCATGGGAGAAATGCAAAGAAAGCACCTTTAAGACCGACGAATGCTAATGTTCTAAGCATGTTTTATTTTAAGGGCTTTTTTAAAAAAAATCTCTAGTCGTGTTTGTCTGTGTCCTTTAAAAAGTTTATATCTCTGCTACCTAATCTTAAATAGGTGCACACACGGCCCAGCCCGACACAGCCCGGCCTGACAAGGTCCCATTTATTAAAGATCCGGCCCTTATAACAAATGAGTTTGAAAACCCCCGCTCTAAGATCTGCTTCAGACCTATTCCCACACATACCTGTGCAGCCGAAGGCCACCACGCCCACCGCGATGAGGTTGATAGCGTAGGCGTGCTGCCGGGTGAAAAGTTCCAGCCAGACGTCACAGAGGCTAACAAAGAGGAGAGGCCCCAAAGCAAACAGATACCCTGCAGCAAACGAGGAGAGGAGAGGAGAGGAGAGGAGATGTTAGGCTTCCATCTGCTCAGAGCCAAGGAAAGACTTGCTGTTGTTGAGAGTGTCAGGACCCTGACTCAAGGAACAACTCAGGTAAACAGTTCAGTAGTTTATTCTAGGTATTGTGAGGCAGTACACCAGATCCTTGCTAAGACTGACATCTTAGCCCAGTGCCACTCTATTTATCCCCTCGTTCCAACCGTTATAATTCAAGTGCAAAGCACGGCAAAGCAAAAGCGGCTTTTGGCGGCACCCACTCCTCCCCCCCCCCCCCAAGTCTTGGAGTCCAGGTGGTTATCTATACTTCATTAGCATCTGACCTTGGTCGGTAGAAACTGCTTCAATAAGAAGTTCCTCAGATAAGCATGCAGAACCAAGGAATGCATTCAAGCCAAATAGTACAGTTACAGCAAAACTATGACAAGAGGGATACAGAAGGGATAACTCTTGACAGAGAGATCCCTTCCTTCTCTCAGGAGAAAAAGAAGAGTTGGTTTTATGCCCTACTCTTCACTACCCAAAGGAGTCTCAGAGCAATTTACAATCTCCTTCCCTTTCTCTCCTCGCCACAAGCACCCTATGAGGTGGGTGGGGCTGAGAAAGCTCTGAGAGAATGGTGACTGATCCAAGGTCACCCAGCTGGCTGCATGTGAAGGAGGAGTGGGGAATCGAACCCGGTTCTCCAGATAAGAGCCCACCAGGTGCCAGAGCCCAGCAACCTCCAGTCACCATCCTGAATCATCTCTCTTCTGAAATATCTTCTCAATGAATTGCTTAAGAGGCAGTTTCTCAGATAAACACGGTTAAACCCAGAGTCCGGAAGGGCTCTGGGGGCTTAGACTCACCTACAGAGATCCTGGTGTGGAGACTCAGCATCTCCACCAGGGCGTTGTTGAGGATGACGGCCACCAAAGCTACCAGGATATAGGTAAGGCTCATGTCAAACACAATGGAAGTTCCTGCAGAAGAATGGAAACAGATAATGAAGGATCACAAAATGGTGTTGTTTCCCCATGGCATTTGGGGCGGTGGGACGTGCCCTCGAGTTGCAGCAGACTTATGGTGATCCCATGCGGCTACCAAGGCAAGAGACGGTTTGCCATTGCCTGTCTCTCGTGTTGCGATCCTGGACTTCCTTGGTGGTGGAGAGCCAGTTTGGTGTAGTGGTTAAGTGTCTGGACTCTTATCTGGGAGAACCGGGTTTGATTCCCCACCCCTCCACTTGCAGCTTCTGGAATGGCCTTGGGTTAGCCGTAGCTCTCCCAAGAGTTGTCCTTGAAAGGACAGCTTCTGTGAGAGCTCTTTCAGCCCCATCCACCTCACAGGGTGTCTGTTGTGGGGGAGGAAGGTAAAGGAGATTGTGAGCCGCTCTGAGACTCTTCGGAGTGGAGGGCGGGATATAAATCCAATATCTTCTTCTCCCATCCAAGCTCACAATCTCCTTTATCTTCCTCCCCCACAACAGACACCCTGCGAGGTGGGTGGGGCTGAGAGGGCTCTCACAGCAGCTGCCCTTTCAAGGATAACTCTGCCAGAGCTATGGCTGACCCAAGCCCATGCCAGCAGGTGCAAGTGGAGGAGTGGGGAATCAAACCCGGTTCTCCCAGATAAGAGAGCGCTGGCTGACCCAAGGCCATTGCAGCAGGTGCAAGTGGAGGAGTGGTGAATCAAACCCGGTTCTCCCAGATAAGAGAGCGCTGGCTGACCCAAGGCCATTCCAGCAGCTGCAAGTGGAGGAGTGGGGAATCAAACCCGGTTCTCCCAGATAAGAGAGCGCTGGCTGACCCAAGGCCATTCCAGCAGCTGCAAGTGGAGGAGTGGGGAATCAAACCCGGTTATCCCAGATAAGAGAGCTCTGGCTGACCCAAGGCCATTCCAGCAGGTGCAAGTGGAGGAGTGGGGAATCAAACCCGGTTCTCCCAGATAAGAGAGCTCTGGCTGACCCAAGGACATTCCGGCAGCTGCAAGTGGAGGAGTGGGGAATCAAACCTGGTCCTCCCAGATAAGAGTCCACGCACTTCACCACTACACCAAACTGGCTCTTATCGCCTTATCATAGTCCTCAAATCACCCCAAGAAAGAGATGAACAGAGATGGGTCTGCCGTTACCTGCCACTGCATACTAACCCGGGACTTCCTCCTGCTTAGCATCTGAGATCTGATGAGATCGGACTCGCCTGGACTATCCAGGCCAGGACTACGCAGACATACGTATTACTGCACCTTATTATGAGAGCTGCATCCCGGGCTTCTGTTGTAGCAGGAGCTTCTCTGCATAGTAGGCACATCAGAATCATCAACGTGCATCTTGGTTTTAATGGTCGTAAAATGTATGAACGGTTTGATCGTATATCCTGTTTTAATATTTTATGTTGCTTTAATTGTAAGCTGCCCTGAGCCTGTCAGGGGAGGGCGGGATATAAATCTGATAAAATAAAATAAAAAATGTATATATTAGGCCACACCTCCCCGATGTAGCCAGTCCTCAAGCTCACAGCAGGCCCTGTAGGAAGAGCCCTGGAAGCTCCGGGAGGATTGGCGACATCAGGGGGGTGTGGCCCAATATGCAAAGGAGTCCCTGCTACAAAAAAAGCCCTGACTGCATCCAATTATATATAATTTAATTTAATTTTTAGATTTATACCCTGCCCTATCCTGCAAGCGGGCTCGGGGCGGCTCACAACAATAAAACAGCAGAGTTAAAACCGTAAAAACAGACATTACAAAACAGAAGCAGCACAGTAAAGTAATATGCTATAAAGCAGGGGTGGCCAACGGCAGCTCTCCGGATGTTTTTTTCCTACAACTCCCATCAGCCCCAGCCAGCACAGCCAATGGCTGGGGCTGATGGGAGTTGTAGGCAAAAAAACATCTGGAGAGCTACCGTTGGCCACCCCTGCTATATATTATGTGTATCTGTATGTGTGTGTGTTACAATATACAATTTCAGTTTTGATTCAGTGATGTGACATCAGCGCTTTCCTTTGAAAAATTAAACGCCACAAGTGTCTGATGGCTTTCATTTCAACAAGAGTTACAGGAAAGAGACGGACAGCTGAGGGAAAGAAAAGCAAAGAAATCCAAATGAAGGCCACACCCATTAAGATACTAACCCTGCCATGGATAGCCCAGGCAAGCCTCATCGCGCCAGTTCTCAGAAGCTAAGCAGGTTCTTCTCTGGCAAGTCCTTGGATGGGCGCCCTCCTTGGAATACCAGCAGTCAGGAGGGCAAGGGCAGGCTTTATTCAGCCACCTCCCTGAATATCCTCCAGGCCCCCAGTAGGGGTCAGTCACCAGAGGTCACCAGGACTTCCAGGTTCTTCTGTCAAGTCCTTGGATGGGAGACCTCCTTGGAATACCAGCAGTGGGGTGGGCAGGGGCAGGCTCTATTCAGCCACCCCCCTGGATATCCTCCAGGCCCCCAGTAGGGGTCAGTCACCAGAGGTTGCCATGACTTCCAGGTTCTTCTCTGACAAGTACTTGGATGGAAGACCTCCTTGGAATACCAGCAGTCGGGAGGGCAGGGGCAGGCTCTATTCAGCCACCTCTCTGAATATCCTCCAGGCCCCCAGTAGGGGTCAGTCACTAGAGGTCACCAGGACTTCCAGGTTCTTCTCTGGCAAGTCCTTGGATAAGAGACCTCCTTGGAATACCAGAAGTCAGGAGGGCAGAGGCAGGCTTTATGCAGCCACCTCTCTGAATATCCTCCAGGCCCCCAGTAGGGGTCAGTCACCAGAGGTCGCCAGGACTTCCAGGTTCTTCTCTGACAAGTACTTGGATGGGAGACCTCCTTGGAATACCAGCAGTCGGGAGGGCAGGGCAGGCTTTATGCAGCCACCTCCCTGAATATCCTCCAGGCCCCCAGGAGGGGTCAGTCACCAGAGGGCACCATGACTTTCAGGTCACACACATATAAAATACAATCTCCCCCCCCCCCCAAAAAATGGTATTATACCTGGGTATTTATGATGAAGATAGTCCACATCCGTAATAAAGCTGTTATAGGGCAAGAGGAAGCCAACTCCCGCAAGCAGCATTGCAAAATAAATACCATGGTAGCGGTCTTGGGGTTCGGGGTCTTCACAGGCTGTACCTCCAAAGGGAAGGAGGGGGAGAGAGAACAGTTATGAGTAAGGTGACGGGATGGACAAGGGAAGGGGTGGCCAAACGTGCTTAATGTAAGAGCCACTTAGAACGAACATCAGGTATTTGAGAGCCACAAGTCATGAACATCGGATGTTTGAGAGCTGGGAAGGAAGGGAAGAAAGAGAGGTGGAAAGAAAGCAGTTTTAAATGCATTCTCCAAGCCACCTGCTGGTTTGGCTTGGAGAAGTGATGTAAGGAGACAAATGCCTTCTCCAAGATGGGCAATGGGGTGGTGGGGGCTTCAAGAGCCACACAATGTGTGTGAAAAAGCCACATTTGGTTCCCGAGCCATAGTTTGGCCACCTCTGAACTAGGGTATATCAACAGGAAGTTCAGGGAAGGGAGCAGGGAGGATTATCTCAACTCCTCTAGTAAGAGCTGTGCAAAATTACCCTATGTTACATTCCAGCTTAGACTACTGTAACGAGCTCTACAAGAGACTGCCCTTGAAGACTGTGCGGAAGTTTCACGTGGCTGGAGAATTGCATGCTGGGGAAGCTATGATCGTACCTTGCCAGGTTACAAAAGATCTACCCCACATGCTTCCGGACATAATTCACACCATCAGTAGTTAATGTGTAAGCCTTCTCTTGTATTTATGCATTTATTGGCAAACTTTAAATTCTCCCTTTCTGTCCTCCTAATGGGCATCAAGGCAGCTAATCATTTAAACACAGGCACAATCACATTTTTACAGCCATCAAAAATATCATACATCGTATGAATCCGCCTGACGCTTCAGGCCAATTCCTTGGTGCGCCCTCCCTTTCGGAAGCACACCAAGCTGCCTTATGGTGAATCGGACCACTAGGGTGATGGCTCAGTGCTTGAGCGTCTGCCTTGCATGCAGAAGGTCCCAGGTTCAATCCCCACCATCTCCAGTTAAAAAGGACCAGGCGATTGGTGATGGGGAAGACTTCCGCCTGAGACGCTGGAGATCAGCTGCTGCCAACCTGAGTAGACAAGACTGACCTTGATGGGCCATGTGTCTGATTCAGTCGAAGGCAGCTTCCTGTGTCTGTGTATCAGTATCATCTCCTTTGACCAGCAGTGGTGTTCCAAAGCCTCGAGTTGAGGTCTCCTACCAGCTGATCCTGAGGCTGCAAGGAGATATTTACCACTGAACCACAGTTCCTCCCGAAGTAGGATGAGCATGAAGGACAGGATCTTCTTCTGTGGTGGCCCCCAGAAATTCAATCCCAACAGAAATTCACTGGCCGTTGAATCTGTTGTCACTCTGCCATGATTAACCCAGAGAGCCAGTTTGGTGTAGTGGTTAAGTGTGCAGACTCTTATCTGGGAGAAGCGGGTTTGATTCCCCACTCCTTCACTTGCAGCTGCTGGAATGGCCTTGGGTCAGCCATAGCTCTTGCAGAGTTGTCTCTGAAAGGGCAGCTTCTGTCAGCGTTCTCTCAGCCCCACCTACCTCACAGGGTGTCTGTTGTGTGTGGGGGGGAGGAAGGTAAAGGAGATTTTGACCACTCTGAGATTCAGATTATAGGGTGGGATATAAATCCAATATAATCATCACCAGCCCTTTAAAACCCTTGAAAACAAGATGCTGTTCACAAAATCGTTTCTCAGTGAAAACGAAAACAGTGTTTTCTTTTCCAAAACCGTTTTGTGAAGCGACTAGCCCTGCCCTGTTTCCTCTCTGCCGGTTCGCCGAGTGTTGCTTTCCTTCCTTCGTACCCGTCTCCCATTTTTTTCACCCCTGCTTTGATGAATTATTAGATCAATGTTTCCTAAATCGCTGCGCTGCCAATTTTTGTTTCTAACCTTCCGCCGTTTTTAACGGATATTGCGGGCTGCCTCAGAAACGTTTTCATCGACAGCGCGAGATATAAATATTTCACGCACGCAAAAAAAGAAAGAAAGAAAAATAAACATTGACTTTGTCAGCAGCTCCTGTCGAGATCGATTGGGCTTACTCCCAAGAAAGCCTGCAGAGAACTGCAGCCCCCCAGAGAAACAGGCAAGCGAGGCCTTGAAGGAGATTTTCTCGTGCCGTTGCCATTTTTGCAACAGGCAGCTGCTAGCCTTCCAGATCCTCCTTCCAGCTGGAGAAAGGGGGACTTAAACACCGTTTTCAGCTCCAGTTTTTTTTAAAAAAATGCAGGCTTTTAATGTCTGCAAATGGCAGGGTTTTGCAGGGTGCCTCACGCCCGTAGGGGCGATGCGCGCCACACAATAAATCCCTTTCTGATTAAATTCCGTTCGGCGAATGGCAACCTTTCAGCTTATACCCGGGAGGCTGCTCAAATACCAGATCTTTGCGGCGCCTCGCCACCAAACACCACCTCTCAGAAAGAGGGAAGGGCAACAAATATGTAGAGAGATTAAGGGGCAGAGGCACTGGATATTGGTCTAAGAGAAGCTCGGCAAATATAAGATCGTGACTTACAAGGAGGGAGTCGCCATCTTTCAGGGTGAGCAAGTTGTCTGGATGCCTGGCTAGATGGGGGCGCACAAAGCTGCCTTTTAGAGAATCAAACCACAGGTCCGTCAAGGTCCGTCTTGTCTACTCAGACTGGCAGCCGCTCTCCAGGGTCTCAGGCAGGGGTCTTTTGCATCACCAACTGTCTGATCTTTTAAAACTTGAGCCGCCTGGGATCGAACCTGGGACCTTCTGCACACCAAGCAGAGCCACGGCCCCTCCTTTATGATTCAGGATTCTGCCCGCCAGAACTCCAAGATTAGCTGAACAACTGAACACAGGTGGATTTTTTTTTTAACTGGAAGTTAAAGAATCAGTGAGGGTGTGGAGTATTATTATTGTATGGCAGTGTGTGTAGAATAGGCAGGAGATCCTAAGACGGTCTGGCAGACAGTAAGCTCTACCTCTTTTACATTAAGCACCACTAGGTGGCGAGCTAGACCTGTTTTTAAGGCAAGAGATGTTTCAGGGGGTGGTTTGCCATTGCCTGCCTCTGCGTCACGCCCCTGGTATTCCTCTGGGTTGCCGCTAGGGTTGCCAAGTCCAATTCAAGAAATATCTTGGGGCTTTGGGGGCGGAGCCAGGAGACTTTGGGGGCGGAGCCAGGACCAAGGGTGTGACGAGCACGATTGAACTCCAAAGGGAGTTCTGGCCATCACATTTAAAGGGACAGCACACCTTTTAAATGCCTTCCCACCATTGGAAATAATGGATAGGGGTACATTCTTCTAGGGCTCACTTTCTTTGGGGGCTCATAGAATTGGATTCCCTGGTCCAATCTTTTTGAAACTTGGAGGGTGTTTTGAAGAGAGGCACTGGATGCTATGCTGAAAATTTGGTACCTCTACCTAACAAAAAACCCCAGCCCGCCCAGAGTCACAAATCAATTCTCCATTATACCCTATGGTCTCCTTAGGGTATAATGGAGTGCCCAGCAGACATTTTCCTCTCCTCCCCTTGCTTTCCGATAACTCTGAAGTGGGGGGAGGGCCTCCAAACCAGGGGATCCCCTGCCCCCACCTGGGGATTGGCAACCCTAGTTGCAGCATCACAATTTAGGAAGCGTGCTGCGTTCTTTCAGGCCCAGGAACAAAATTGGTTTGTTTTCTTGTGCCTTTCGCAATCGTAAAAAGGAAAGCGTCGCCTTCCACTGCTGCGTGACATTCTTAGCGTTATCGTTAAAGTTTTATTGATAACTGCTCTCTCACCCCCCCACCCCCGTTCCTTACAAATTTAATGAAACTGCTGCCGGCACAGTCTGTACTTTTGTGGGCTTCCTTGCACAATTTGTTTGGAAATACCGGGATAGCAATGCTGTCGATAATGGAACGAATACATAAGAGGGAAGCCCGGACGGGTCTGCGCGAATTGCTTTTGTGTCCTTGCGGGGACCTTTTGGCCTTCTCTGAATGCCTCTGAAGAAAATCTATTGAAACGCCGGGCACATCGGCAAAGGGGAAGAGAAAACCTGCCGCGGTCTTCACATTTCACAAGCCCTCAAGCACTGTTAAAGCCCCACACTTCCAGACTGGACTAGGTGCAGGCATAAGCAAGCAGAACCAATTGTGGCTCAGTGGAAGAGCAGATGCCCTGCATGCAGAAGGTCCCATGTTCAATTCTGGGAACCTCCAGTTAAAATAATCATAGAATCATAGAGTTGGAAGGGACCTCTACGGTCATCTAGTCCAACTCCCTGCACCATGCAGGAAACTCACAAATACCTCCCCCTAAATTCACAGGGTTTTCATTGCTGTCGGATGGCCATCTAGCCTCTGTTTAAAAACCTCCAAGGAAGGAGAGCCCACCACCTCCCGAGGAAGCCTGTTCCACTGAGGAGAACCACTCTAACGGTCAGGAAGTTCTTCCTAATGTTGAGCTGGAAACTCTGTTGATTTAATTTCAACCTGTTGGTTCTGGTCCTATCTTCCAGGGCCACAGAAAGCAATTCCGCATCTTCCTCTATATGACAGCTCTTCAAGTATTTGAAGATGGTGATCATATCACCACTCAGTCGCCTCCTCTCCAGGCTAAACATACCCAGCTCCTTCAACCTTTCTTCATAGGACTTAATCTCCAGACCCCTCACCATCTTCGTCACCCTCCTCTGGACCCATTCCAGCTTGTCTATGTCCTTCTTAAAATGTGGTGCCAAAAACTGAACACAATACTCCAGGTGAAGTCTTACCAGAGCAAATACCATCACTCCACATGATCTGGACATTATAGTTCTGTTGATACAGCCCAAAATCGCATTTGCCTTTTTAGCCATCACATCACACTGTTGACTCATGTTCAGCGTAGGGTCCACTAAGACCCCGAGATCCTTTTCGCACATACTACTGCTAAGACTCCCCCATCCTATAACCGCGCTTTGTCTTTTTCCTACCTAAATGCAGAACTTTACATTTATCCTTGTTATCCTTGTTAAAGCACAAGAGCTGGTGCTGGAGAGAGCCTCTCTCTGCCTGAGACCCTCAAGGGCAGGGGCTGTGGCTCAGTGGAAGAACCTCTGCTTTGCAGGCAGAAGGTCCCAGGTTCAATCCCCGACATCTCCAATTAAAAGGACCAGGCGGTAGGTGATATGAAAGACCTCTGACTGAGACCCTGGAGAACTGCTGACAGTCAGAATAGACAATAGTGATCTTGATGGGGGGCTGCGGCACAGAGGGAAGAGCCTCAGAATTGCATGCAGAAGGTCCCAGGTTCAATTCCCTGCCACCTCCAGCTTGAAGGATCAGGTGCGTAGGTGACATGAAAGCCCTCCACCCAAGACTGTGGAGAGCTGCTGCCAGTCAAAGTAGACAATACTGGGTTGGGGGGGGGGGGGCGGTATTTTTGTATTTTGTTTGCTTTTGTGTGTGTCTGCACCTAGAATTCCTGTTGACCTCTGGTGACTGACCCCTACTGGGGGCCTTGAGGATATTCAGGGAGGTGGCTGAATAGAGCCTGCCCTCCTGACTGCTGGTATTCCTTGGAGGTCTCCCGTCCAAGCACTTGCCAGAGAAGAACCTGGAAGTCATGGTGACCTCTGGTGACTGACCCCTACTGGGGGCCTGGAGGGTATTCAGGGAGGTGGCTGAATAAAACCTGCTCCTGCCTTCCGACTGGGTATTCCAAGGACAGTCTCCCATCCAAGTACTTGCCAGAGTCAGCCCTGCTTAGCTTCCGAGATCTGATGAGATTGGGCTTGTCTGCGCTATCCAGGTCAGGGCTTTTTTGTTTTGTATTTTTGTATGTGTGTGTGTGTGTGTGCACTTGGAACTTATGGTGACTGAACTTATGGTGACTGACTTGGGACCTCTGGTGACTGATCCCTACTGGGGGCCTGGAGGATATACAGGGAAGTGGCTGAATAGAGCCTGCCCCTGCCTTCTGACTGGGTATTCCAAGGACAATCTCCCATCCAAGTACTTGCCAGAGTCGACCCTGCTTAGCTTTTGAGATCTGACAAGATCAGGCTTGCCTGGGCTATCCAGGGCAGGTAGACAACACTGATTTTGAGGGACTGCCGGTCTGATTCGCTGTAAGGCAGCTTCCTGTGCGTTCACAGTGTGAGAGCTGGTGCGAAGCAGAAGAACAATTTGGTGCTTGAGCGACCAGTGATAATGGGTGGCCCACAGACCGTGTTGTGAAAGAAGTGGGGTTCATTGGGAAGGGCCAGTAGTAAGACTGGGACACGCAAGCAAGGTCCACTTCGATCCAAGCCATCTGGGGATTCTACCCTTCCAGAATGCAGGCAGCCAGGGCTTTTTTTTGCAGCAGGAACTCCTTTGCCTGTTAGGCCACACCTCTCTGATGTAGCCAATCCTCCAAGAGCTTGCAGAGCTCTTAGTACAGGGCCTATTGTAAGCTCCAGGAGGATTGGCTACATCAGGAGGGTGTGGCCTAATATGCAAAGGAGGTCCTGCTAGAATTCCTTACAGGGCTCTTCTTACAGGGCCTACTGAGAGCTCCAGGAGGACTGGCTACATCAGGAGGGTGTGGCCTAATATGCAAAGGAGGTCCTGCTAGAATTCCTTACAGGGCTCTTCTTACATGGGCCTACTGAGAGCTCCAGGAGGATTGGCTACATCAGGAGGGTGTGGCCTAATATGCAAAGGAGGTCCTGATAGAATTCCTTACAGGGCTCTTCTTACAGGGCCTACTGAGAGCTCCAGGAGGATTGACTACATCAGGAGGGTGTGGCCTAATATGCAAAGGAGGTCCTGATAGAATTCCTTACAGGGCTCTTCTTACAGGGCCTACTGAGAGCTCCAGGAGGCTTGGCTACATCAGGAGGGTGTGGCCTAATAGGCAAAGGAGGTCCTGCTACAAAAAAAAAACCCCTGCAGGCAACATGGCAGCTACGTGTCAGGATTTTCTGCTCCGCGCGAAGGGCTCCCTGTATCTGCAAAACCAACAAGACGAGCAGAACCCTCTGTCTGCTAACTTAGCCTTGAACTCTTCTTTACTTCTGAGTAAATGCGCACACAATATTCCACTATGCACTTCTAGGCAACTGGATGTCCAGGATCAAATTCTGGGAACTTTGGGGCCCTGCATTCGTTTGCAGCACAACACAGCCAGAGGTGCATGCAGTATGGATCGAGGCGGCGTGGCGGTGCTGATGTCGTTAGAGCTGTCGGCTGCGTTCGACACGGCCGACCATCGGCTACTGGCCCGCCGTCTCGCCGACGCAGGGATTAGGGGGTCGCCCTTGCAGTGGCTTTCCTCCTTCCTTGACGGACGGGGACAAAGGGTGGCAATTGGGGGAGAGCTGTCCCGGAGGCACTCACTAGTGTGTGGGGTGCCACAAGGGGCAGTTCTCTCCCCGATGTTGTTTAACATCTACATTCGCCCCCTTGCCCAGATTGCCCGGAGGTTTGGGCTCGGGTGCCACCAATATGCAGATGACACCCAGCTCTATCTACTAATGGACGGCCGGCCTGACTGCGTCCCAGAAAACCTGGACCTAGCATTGCAGGCCGTGGCAGGTTGGCTCAGGCTGAGCGGGCTGAAGTTGAATCCAACAAAGACAGAGGTCCTTTGCTTGGGCTGCGGTGCCCCGGGAAGGGAAATCCCTCTTCCGGTTTTTGACGGTGTGCCGCTGAAAGCGGCCCATAAGGTCAAGAGCTTGGGGGTTCTTCTGGAGCCTTCGTTATCAATGGAGGCACAGATAGCGGCCGCTGCCAAGTCCGCGTTTTTTTCATCTTCGACGGGCGAAGCAGTTGGCCCCCTTCCTTGGGCGCCGGGACCTAGCAACGGTGATCCATGCAACGGTCACCTCGAGACTGGACTACTGTAACGCCCTCTACATGGGGCTGCCCTTGTGCCGAACCCGGCAGCTGCAGCTAGTGCAGAACGCGGCGGCTAGGCTGTTGTTGGGGCTCCCAAGGTGGGAGCACATATGGCCGGGGCTGCGCGGACTGCACTGGCTGCTAGTGGTGTACCGAGTCCGTTACAAAGTGCTGGTTATTACCTTTAAAGCCCTATATGGCCGAGGACCTGCCTACTTGAGGGACCGTCTCTCCCCACACGAACCCCAGAGAGCGCTGAGGTCAGCTGGAAAGAACCAGCTGAATATCCCTGGGCCAAGGGAGGCCAGATTGAAGACTACTCGGGATCGGGCCTTCTCTATTGCAGCTCCACTACTGTGGAACCAACTCCCGGAGGAGGTGCGGGTCCTGCGGTGTTTAGACCAATTCCACAGGGCCTGCAAGACCTACCTCTTTAAAATAGCCTTCACTTAATGCCAAGCCAAGATAGATTCGCTGGAAATGTTTTAGCCACTGAATTTTATAGAAGATCTGAGTCATAGCACCATAATGTTAATTTTAATACAAGTTGATTTAATGATGGTTTTATATAATTATAATTATAATTATCGTGTATTATGGTTTTACTGTACATTGTATTTATATGTTGTGAGCCACCCTGAGCCTGCCTCAGCGGGGAGGACGGGATATAAATAAAAAGTATTATTATTATTATTATGGCTAGAATGCTGGGTGCCGAGTTCAAATTCTACCCACTCAACTTGCAGAGTTGTCACGAGGATTAAATGCAACAGAACTCTCTGTGCTGTTCTGGGATTCTTGGAGAAAGGGCAAGATAGACATCTGAGAAACTCTTAGATCTACGTCCTTGGGTTTCTGTGTCTGGCTGCCTGGCTGTGGATTTTTGTTCTTCTCTACACACTATACCTTTGGGGTTCTGAGAGATGGCTAGCGCGAGACACAAAACACTCGGAGAATCACTACCGCGGTTCCAGGCTGCACAGGAATTAATTGCCTTTTTCCCGTGGCTGTCTTCAAGAAAGAACGGTCTCGTTTGGAAGGTTACAGATGGTCAGCAATCCCTCTACAATTCAGTTATCTGGCAGGAGAGTGCCCAGAGGCCTGCATGAATCCAGATTTGAACAACCGACACATGTTCACACATCGACGCGGCCCCTCTCGTATCACCAACCGCTTCTGAAACTTTCCTGAGTTTCCAAATCACTTTGCCTTTATCCGGTTGGCGAACTGCAGGGTCGTTCTTATTTTATTTCTTTACGTTATTTTTAGTCTGCCTTCCTCACAGGGACGTAAGTTGGGCCACATATAGTGAGTCAGCACAATCCACACAACGGGACAAGTAACGTTGCCAAGTCCACTGCGTTCTATAGGGATCATAGAGTTTCCCCTTCCCAAATGGCTAGAGCGTCCGGGAAAACTGTAGAGTTTTCCCAAAAACACCTAGAGTGGTCGCTGCACGACACTGCTGGCGCAATGATGTCACTTCTGGGTGATGTCATCATGCCAGCAATGTGGGGGGCGGGGTTGGGAACCTCCCAGGCGGGGGAACCCTTGCCCTAACCAGGGGCTTGGCAGCCCTCGGGACAAGCGATAACCTATGCATTAGGATTTTAGAAATCTGGCACCACTAGAACAGGGTGGTCAAACCGTGGCTCTTTCACACACATCGTGTGTCTCTTTAAGGCCCCACCGTCCCATTGGCTGGCTTGGAGAAGGCGTTTCTCTCTTCAAGTCACTTCTCCAAGCAAAACCAGCTGGTGGCCTGGAGAATGCATTTAAAGTTGTTTTCTTTCCACCTCTCCCTCCTTCCTCTCTTCCTCTCCCCATCTATTTGCCTTCCTTCCTTCCTGTCTTGCAGCTCTCAAACATCTGGCGTTCCTGTCTTGTGGCTCTCAAATATCTGACATTTATTTTATGTGGCTCTTACGTTAAGCAAGTTTGGCCATCCCTGGTATAAGCTTTTGTGCGCGCGTGTGCACTTCTTCAGAAGTGTGCATGCACACAAAAGCTGACACCCAGAATTAAACTTATGGCTTTGTTTTATTGCTTCATACCAACAGGGCAAACTTGTTCGTTTGCGTTGCTCTCTTGCTTCAGACCAACAGAGCTATAAACCCAGAATTAAACGTTGGCCCTAAAAGTGCCACTAAACCAAACAATCCCTAATAGTTTATCCTAGGACATAGGAGAAATGCTTAAGGACTGTTCGTTTAGTGCTTTGTTTTATTACTTCAGACCAACACAGCTCTGCGCCCAGAACTAAACTTGTTGGGTCTTAAAAGTGCCTCTGGACACAAATTAAGTCCTAGAATCAATCATTAGGGACTGTTTGCTGGGTTTTCAGGTAGCCGGTTCGAGGTTGACTCAGCCTTCCATCCTTCCGAGGTCGGTAAAATGAGTCCCCAGCTTGCTGGGGGGGAAGCGTAGATGACGGCAATGACAAACCGTCAAAAGTCTACCGTGAAAATGTTGTGAAAGCAACGTCACCCCAGAGTCGGAAAAGACTGGTGCTTGCACAGGGGACCTTTCCTTTCCTTTATTGCTTCAGATCAACAAAGCCAATAGGGGTCAGTCACTAGAGGACTAGAAGGCATGCCCCCCTTTTTTGGTGTCTCTCTCTTTGGGGCTCTTTAAAAAAAAAAAAGGAAAAAAAGAAAACAGATTAAAATGTTCTCTTCTTGGGTTGGAATGTTAAAACTGATTAAAATGTTCTCTTCTTGGGTTGGAATGTTAAAACTGTTCCTAAAAGTCTGGTGTAATGGTGAAGTGTGCGGACTCTTATCTGGGAGAACCAGGTTTGATTCTCCACTCCTCCATTTGCACCTGCTATCATAGCCTTGGGTCAGCCATAGCTCTGGCAGAGGTTGTCCTTGAAAGGGCAGCTGCTGGGACAGCCCTCTCCAGCCCCACCCACCTCACAGGGTGTCTGTTGTGGGGGAGAAGATATAGGAGCTTGTAAGCCGCTCTGAGTCTCTGATTCAGAGAGAAGGGCAGGGTATAAATCTGCAGTCTTCTTTTTCTTCTAAAAGGTAAAGGTAGTCCCCTGTGCAAGCACCAGTCGTTTCCCACTCTGGGGTGATGTCGCATCATGGCGTTTTCATGGCAGACTTTATGGGGTGGTTTGCCATTGTCCTCCCCAGTCATCTACCCTTTTCCCCCAACAAGCTGGTTCCTCATTTTACCGACCTCGGAAGGATGGAAGGCTGAGTCGACCTTGAGTCGGCTACCAGGATTGGACTCAGGTCGTGAGCAGAGAGCTCGGACTGCAGTACTGCAGTTTTACCACTCTGCACCACCACTCTGCAGCTACGCACCTGCATTTAGAAGACATGCCCTCATTTTTTTGGTGTCTCTTCTCTTTTGGACTCTTTTTTTTTTAAGAAAAAGAAGACGGGTGAAAATGTCCTCTTCTTGGGTTGGAATATCAAGGCTATTCCTAGTAAGTAGCAATGATCACAGTTGAAATAATAGGAGTATTTAGAAATGAGATTTGTCTTTGTGATCCCTTGTTTGAAACAGCCGGTCAAGAAACTTTGCTTTTCAAAATATGAGAACTTGGATTTATTCAAGCAAGTTTGTAAAACCATTTTGTCCGGTGCAGCCCAAAGACCTGCACAGAAAAGTCCTCTTGAACTATTTGGTTTTGCATTGCTCACCTTGTTCCCCCAAGGCAATACCTCATGTTGGAGAATCCGGTAAAATAAAACACTGTCTTCTGAAGCTGGATCTGATAACCTGCACAGGGGTGGCCAAACTGTGGCTCGGAAGCCACATGTGGCTCTGCCAGATATATATATTGTGTGGCTCTCAAAGCCTCCGTCGCTCTATCGGCCAGCTTGGAGAAGGCATTTCTCTCTTTAACTCACTTCTTCAAGCCAGCCAGCAGCTTAGAGAATGCATTTAATGTTAAAATTGCTTTCTTTCCACCTCTCTCTCTCCCTATTTTCCTTCCTTCCCTTCCCTCCCTCAAATATCTGATGTTCACGTCTTGTGGCTCTCAAACATCTGATGTGGCTGCAACATTTTGCACTAGCTGCAGCTTCGGAACAGTCTTCAAGGATAGCCCCAAGTAAAGTGCCCTGCAGTAGTCCAGCTGAGATAATCCCCTCTCTCTGGGGATTACATTGGGAAATGTAGCTGCTTACCTGGCTCCATGAAGGTGAGGACTCCTTTGGCCTGGCACCCTTTGGCCTGGAGCTCCTCTTCTTCCAGTTGGTAGCTGTCGAAACTGAAGCTCATCACCACGTTCCCCTCCGGCGTTATCACGGGGCTGATGTCCTTGAAGTGGTCTCCTCTTACAGAACCCATGGCTGTTGGCTTAGAAATGAAAAAAGGGGGGAGGGGAGAATATAATAAACTTAAGCACAGCCAGGAGAGCTTGGCCCATTGCCCCACACTCTATCTAAAAGACAACCTGCAGCAGTTTTTTCCAAGAACACTCTTCAAGGGTCGCCCCAAATACAGCACACTGCAGTAGTCCAGCTGAGATAACTCTCTGTGTCAATGAGAATTATGGTTCCTGTAACAGTCTTTCTTTCACTGGGATATACGACATATCCCTGGTGAATGAGATTTATCTGAGCGCTTCCTTACGTGGAAAACAGGGCTCAAATAGCACACTGCCGTTAACAGATAGGCTATCTGTATCCAGGCAAGTTCTGCAGTTCAAACGACAGGAATTTGGCCAGGGATGATAAATAACCTTAGATGGCACAATATATGTCTGCATGCCTGTATATATGAGAGCCAATTTGGTGTAGTGGTTAAGAGCGGTAAACTCTAATCTGGAGAATCGGGTTTGACTCCCCACTCCTTCACATGCAGTCAGCTGGGTGACCTTGGGTCAGCTCTTTCAGAGCTCTCTCAGCCCCTACCCCCCAAAATGTCTAGGTTGCCACAAAAGAACTACAACTTAAAGCTGCCAGACGATCTTTGAATTCCCTGGCTATACTACACACCGTGCCCAGTGTTCCCTCTAAGCTGAGTTAGCATGAGCGAGCTCACAGATTTTTAGCCTCCAGCTCACACGTTTTTGTCTTCGCTGAGGAAGGAGGATCCCAGAGCACAATCATTTATGAAGCGGCTCACAACTTTAATGCCAGTAGCTCCACAAAGTAGAATTTTTGCTGCAGCTTAGAGGGAACATTGACCGTGCCATGCAATAATTAATTGTATATATAATACAATAAAGGGCTAACAAAGGAAGAAGAGGATATTGGATTTATATCCCGCCCTCCACTCCAAATCTCAGAGTGGCTTACAATCTCCTTTATCTTCCCCCTCCCCACAACAGACACCCTGTGAGGTGGGTGGGGCCGAGAGGGCTCTTCCAGCAGCTGCCCTTTCAAGAACAACTCCTGCCAGAGTTATGGCTGACCCAAGGCCATGCTAGCAGGTGCAAGTGGAGGAGTGGGGAATCAAACCCAGTTCTCCCAGATAAGAGTCCGCACACTTCACCACTACGCCAAACTGGCTCTCAAATTGCAAGTAGTAAACGCTCAACTCTCAGATTGCTAGTAGCAAATGCTGAATTCCAGCCATCTATATTGATTTACTTCATTTGTACGCTGCCTTTCTCCCCAATGGGGACCCAACACAGCTTACAGCATTCTCTTTTCTTCCATTTTATCTTCATAACGACCCTGTGAGGTAGCTTAGGCTGAGAGCGTGTGATTAGCCCAAGGTTGCTCAGCAAGCTTCCATGGCACAGTGAAGATTCGAACCCGAACACTTTAACTATGACTCCATGTGAGCTACATGTGTGAATAAACATGAACATTCATAGACGTGATACTGTTTCCTCTCACTGATGGCAATTTTCTGGGCTCCCCTCTGGCTTTAAGAGCTGGAATTAGAGTCAGATTAAAGCCAGCTCACCACGACCTTCATAAAAAGATCAGAAGAGCCCTGCTGGATCAGGCGCATGGTCCATCTAGTCCAAAATCCTGTCTCACACAGTGGCCAACCAGTTCCTCTGGAGAGCCAACAACAGGGCAGAGAGGCTGAGGCTTTCCTAAGAACATCAGAAGAGCCCTGCTGGATCAGACCAGTGGTCCATCTAGTCCAGCATCCTGCCTCACACAGAGGCCAACCAGTTCCTCTGGAGGGCCTACAACAGGGCAGAGAGGCTGAGGCCTTCCTAAGAACATCAGAAGAGCCCTCCTGGATCAGACCAGTGGTCCATCTAGTCCAGCATCCTGTCTCACACAGAGGCCAACCAGTTCCCCTGGAGGGCCAACCACAGGGCAGAGAGGTCAAGGCCTTCATAAGAACATCACCAGTGGTCCGTTAGCCCAGCATCAAGCCCAGCATAGACGTCAAGGCCTTGTGCTTGTCACAACCTTGCTCCTGGCTCCGCCCCCAGTGTCTCCCGGCTCCACCCCCAAAGTCACCAGATATTGCTTCCAATTCAACCTGGCAACCCTAGCTGCATGATTCATACTGGGCGTACACATCAGGTATTCCTGGTATAAAAAAGAAGTTTTAAATTCTTTTCATTCCAAACATTCATAGCCTCTCTTATCCTCTTTGTCCTCTTAACAGCTTTCTCAAATGATTTTTCATTTGCTTTAAACAACTGCACAGACCACTATCTCTGCTTTTGCAAACACAGGATAATAAAAAGGGGGGAAACCCAGCTTATTTTTCATGTTATACAAACACACACACAGCTGCGGTGAAGCACACAACTGGTGCTGTGGCAATCTCTTCAATTCAAGCCTATCACGGTATCTTTTGTTGTTGTGGACATTTAGTGTCATCAGTTTTTACAGTCCCAGTCGCTCGAAGGGGTACAGATGTCCCCAGCATTATTTCTTAGCCCGATGATCTCCGGTTTAATTAACCTTACACTAACTCTGTTCCGCTGAAGAATACAAGAAGACAAACGGCCAGTATGTATTTAAGAAGCAACTGCACAGACCAATATCTCTTCCTGCAAACACAGGATAATAAAAGGGAAAAAACTCAAACCCGATAAGGCCAGACAGGAAATGATCTCCATGCACCAACCGTGCACAGATGTGTGGGTTGTTTGCTTTTTTTAAAATAGCAGCCCTATTTTAAAACCTCTTATCTAATGCTTGTCAATATTTAAACAACAGATCCACCACATAAAATAGTAATGTTTTCTCGCATGGATGCAATGCCAAAAGCAGCTCTCTTTTATTAACCTTGATCTAATCGAAGACTGGAACTAATTCTCCTCGATCTTATATCACAGGTCTAACAACAGTGGGTAAGAAAAAGGAAACATAGCATATTTTTTCACAGGCTGTACCCCGGGGTGGAATTCTAGCAGGAGCTCCTTTGCATCTTAGGCCGCACCCCCATGGTGTAGCCAATCCTCCAAGAGCTTACAGGGCTCTTTTTTATAAGCTCCAGGAGGATTGGCTACATCAGGGGTGTGTGGCCTAATATGCAAAGGAGCTGCTGCTGGAATTCCACCCCTGGTACCCATGAAAACACCTGGCGACGGGTCATTCCAGATAGTACCCCTATGGTCCAGACTACACATTATATTAGACGCGTGGTCTAAGTGGGGACTTATGGGAGACCGGTAGCGAGTTCCCCGTAGCAAACTGATTTATAGATGCCAGAAAGGACAAAGGCTGCAACCCTAAGGAAATGTTCCTGGGAGTAAACCATTGAGAGTCGGTTTGGTGTAGTAGCACAGACTCTAATCTGGAAGAGCCAGGTTTGATTCCCCACTCCCCCAATGCAGCCAGCTGGGTGAACTTGGGTCAGTCACAAGTTCTTTCATAGCTCTCTCAGCCCCACCTACCTCGCAGGCTGTTGTGGGGAGAGGAAGGGAAGCCGCTCTGGGACTCCGAGTGAAGGGCAAGGTATAAATCTGCTGTCTTCTTCTTCTGAATAACCTGGGGCCTTGGGGCATTTCTAAATTGACTCTCTGAGACAATTGTGCATGTAAATTGTGACTGGGCCCAGGGAGTGACATGTGGCTCTTTCACACATATTGTGCGGCTCTTGAAGCCCCCACTGTCCTGTCGGCCAGCTTGTAGAAGGGATTTCTCTCTTTAAATCACTTCTCCAAGCCAAACCAGCCAGCGTCTTGAAGAATGCATTTAAAGCTGAAGTTGCTTTCTTTCTACCTTCCCCATCCTCATCGATTGGCCTTCCTCCCTTCCTCCCTCCCTCCCTTCCTTCCTGTCTTACGGTTACTGTAAAACAGCACAAGGGTGGTACTGGGGAAATATTTGTTAGAGTTTATACCAGGGGGGTCAAACATGCAGTCTAGGGGCCAAATCAGGCCCTCGGAGGGTTCCTATCAGGCCCCCAAGCAATTGGCTGTCATCTGCTTCCTTCTCTCTTGCTTCCTTCTGCAAGGCTTGCTCAATTGCACAAGAGCTACAGAGCAAAACTTCTATTTTCTCCGTTGGCTGAGGCTCCTTCTTGGGAAGGAAGGGGGGGGAGTCAGCTTGCTTTACCAGGCTCTCTCAATCACACAGAGAGCTACTGAGCCAAGCCTCTCTTCCTTCTATTGGTTGAGGCTCCCCCCTCCTGGCCCCCTGGGGAAGGAAGGACAGACCCAGCAGAGCTTCCTTTGCCCAGTTCCCTGGATCCCAGGGGAGAGATACAAAGAAAGCATCTTTAAGGCCAACGAGTGCTAACGTTTTAAGCATGCTTTAAGTTTTTTTTTAAAAAAACCTTTAATTGTGTTTGTCTGTTTCCTTTATAAAGTTGTTATCTCTGCTACCTAATCTTAAGTAGGTACACACACGGCCCGGCCCGACATGGCTCGTCCCAACAAGGTCTCGTTTATGTCAGATCCAGCCCTCATAACAAATGAATTTGACATCCCTGGTTTATATTACAGCAAATTCTGCTTCCTCTCAAGACAACGGGATGGATCCTATCTGCCACAGATGCACACCCCCCCCCACAGACAAAATTTCCCCTGAAAATTTTCCCTCAAAAATTTCCAAAAATCATCTTCTTCAAGAGGGAGAAGCTGAAAAGAAGGAAACAATCTAAACCAGGGGTGGCCAAATTTGCCACATAGAATAAATGTCGGATGTTTGAGAGTCGCAAGACAGGGAGGGAGGGAGGAAGGGAAGATAGGTGGGGGAGAGAGAGGTGGAAAGAAAGCAACTTTAACTTTAAATGCTTTGTCCGAGACAAGAACTGGCTTGGATAAGTGATTTAAAGAGACAAATGCCTTCTCCAAGCTGGCCAAGAGGTTGGGAGGGGGCCTTCGTGAGCCACACAATACTTGTGAAAGAGCCACATGTGGCTTCTTAGCGATAGTTTGGTCATCTCTGGGACAGAGGAACCCAAGTAAGTACAACTCTCGGAAGAGACAACCAACATCTCAGAAAGCTCGCACAGATGGAAACGATCAACTCAAGAACTTAAACGCACAGATGTGAAGTATCCCCTAGTAAGAAACATGCAAGGAGAAGAGCTTGTCGAGATGGAGTTGTGTCCGGCTGGAGATGCGCTCCCCACGCCGCTTTTTTGAGAAAAGCTTGAAAGTCTATGGAAGAAGATGGATCTTGTGAACTTTGAACATTGGACCTTAAAAAGGGGCGTTGGCAAAGGCAACATCTGCTGTACAAAGAAGAAGACCCTGGAAGAGGCACCCAGAAGACAGATAGGATAGTGAGGCCAGTAGCACCTTCTCTCCTGCTAAGTGCCATTCCTCGTCTATCTCCAGATTGCTACTCTAAGAGCAATATTCTGCTTCTTCGCAGAAGTGCCAAACTCAGTCTTGCTCGCTCTCTCTGTCTCTCAGCTAGAGATGCAGTTAAGAACCTATCTCTGTCTCTCCTCTTTCCTATCAAGTATGTTAGTTCCTAAATAAACCTTTATCGGCTCTTTAATCAGGTTGTGTACCATTGCCGCATATATTACTCTGCCAACAAAGGTGAGGGGTCATACAACAGAAAGTCTGCTCGCTTCCACTTCCTTCTCACACTTCATTGCAGCACTGAAAGCTCCCAGAATTTTTGGGCATTCCGAATGAGTTAAGAGAGATTCAAGAGTGCAAAAGGGACATTATTCCCATAGGGTATAATGGACAATTGATCTGTGGGTATCTGGGGCTCTAGGGGGGCTGTTTTTTGAGGTAGAGGCACCAAATTTTTAGCATAGCACCCAGTGCCTCTCCCCAAAATACCCTCCAATTTTCAAAAGGATTGGACCAAGGGGTCCAATTATATGAACCCAAAAGAAGATGCCCTGGTCCTTCATGGAGGGAAGAACTCGTGGGCACTCCATGAAATTGCTGAGCAGACAGGTTAAAACGGATAAAAGGAAGTACTTCTTTACCCAAAGGTTGATTAACACAAGGAAATCACTGCCACAGGAGGTGGTGGTGGCTGCAAGCATAGACGGCTTCAAGATGGGATTGGAGAAACATATGGAGCAGAGGTCCATCAGTGGCTATTAGCCACAGCGTTTGTTGGAACTCTCTGCCTGGGGCTGTGATGCTCTGTATTCTTGGTGCTTGGGGGAGAGGCCACAGTGGGAGGGCTTCTTGTGTCCTGGCCCCACTGATGGACCTCCTGATGGCACCTGGGTTTTGGCCACTGTGTGACATAGAGTGATGGACTGGATGGGCCATTGGCCTGATCTAACATGGTTTCTCATATGTTCTTATGTCTGGGCCAGTGATGCACTGTCTTCTTGGTGCTTGGGGGGGGGGGGGGCAACAGTGGGAGGGCTCCTGGAGTTCTGGCCCCACCTGTGGACCTCCTAATGGCACTGGTTTTTTTGGCCACTGTGTGACACAGAGTGTTGGGCTGGATGGGCCACTGGCCTGATCCAACATGGGTTCTCTTATGTTCTTGTGTGACACAGAGTGTTGGGCTGGATGGGCCATCGGCCTGATCTAACATGGCTTCTCTTCTGTTCTTATGACTTCAGTCTCCAAATGCATCGGGAGGGGGAACAATTTGTGCAAACGCCTTGCCACAAACGCCAGCTGCAACTTCACGCTCCTCCACCTGTTCAGAAAGGTTTTTGGCTGTGTCACAAAAACAGGCCTGGCCCCCTAGAGGTTCCGGTCCATGCCGAGGCCTCGCTGTGCAGTCACAGATGCTCCCTCTCGCCTCTCGGCCTTGCAGATCAGTATTTCATTTCGAGAAGGAGAGGCGCCAACCTTACAGCCTGCTTAGAAATCATAACCCCGTCCCGGACCTGAGACACATTCGGACCAGCTGTCATTACTCAGCGATAAGAGAATAGTAGCTTTGCAGGCGCACGGTTCGAGGACCGACACTAGGTGATTCCAAAGGGTTTTCACAAGTTCCCACATTCCTATGAGGAACTATGACACCCCCACCCCCCAATCCATCAGAACCAACCAACTTACTCCTTGGCAGACATAATTTATTGCCGGGGAGGGCAGTGGCAAAGAGATATACCCCTGAGGATCCTGTGAATTTAGTGGGAGGTATTTGTACGTTTCCTGCATTGTGCGGGGGGTTGGACTAGATCAGGGATGGCCAAGCTTGCTTTACGTAAAAGCCACATAGAATAAACGTCAGATGTCTGAGAGCCACAAGACATGAACATCAGATGTGTGAAAGTCACAAAATAGGAAGGAAGAGAGGGAGGGAGGAAGGAAATTAAATAGATGGGGAGGGGAAGGGGAAGGGGAAGGGGAGGGGGAGGGGAGGGGAGAGGAGAGGGGAGGGGAGGGGAGAGGGGAGGGGAGGGGAGAGGGGAGGAGAGGAGAGGAGAGGAGAGGAGAGGAGAGAAGAGGAGAGAAGAGAAGAGAAGAGAAGAGAAGAGAAGAGAAGAGAAGAGAAGAGAAGAGAAGAGAAGAGAAGAGAAGAGAAGAGAAGAGAGGTGGAAAGAAAGCAACTTTAACTTTAAATGCATTCTCCAAGCTTCCAGTTGGCTTGGCTTGGAGAAGTGATTTAAAGAGAGAAATGTCTTCTCCAAGCCGGCCAACAGAGAAGTGGGGGCTTCAAGAGCCACACAATAAGTGTGAAAGAGCCACAGTTTGGCCACCCCTGGACTAGATGACCCTGGAGGTCCCTTCCAACTCTTTCTATGTTTTTTTCTGGGGTAGCTCAATATCCTGAACAACGCTCCCTGTAAGCTCTGGAGTCTTGTGAACAAAAATTCTACCTTGGGAGCTATTGGCATTAGTTGTGAGTGAGCGATCTGGCTCCTGCGTACTTTAGTGTGCTCTGGGGCCACCCTTCCTGAGCTAAGACAAAACATCTGTGTGAGCCAGAGGCTAAAAAACCTCTGAGATAGCTCACACTAACTCAGCGTAGAGGGAACACTGATCCTGAAACACATTTTCGATCTCTGATTCAATCCTTGAGCATGTAAACAAAGGCGGTTTGTAGCCTGTTCTCCCTGAACTGAACCACAGGAGGCCAAAACCTGCTGCCATTTTGTTATGAACTTCAGAGACTCCGTTGAGGGTCTCAGAAAAACGATGGGTACACACGGAGATTGGATGGGTTCAGGAGCGGGTCTACCTTTGTTCTCACATCCGCTACCAAACTGGAGCTTTGCCAGGCCCAGAGAGAAGGCATTACCTTCCGTTTCAGCAGAAATAAACACTTCCACTTAGAAGAAACCAGAGAAAACCAAGCTTGCTCTTCTGAAATCAATGAAAGCGGATACAGGGAAGCTATTCTTCCGGAAGTCTCCGGGTACCCTATGTTCACACATCACTGAAATACACGATTACCAACTACACATTTTCAAAGTCTCTACGTATGAGGTAAAAAAATATTAAAGAGTCTATCTGAGGCCTCATCAATACCCACTGGGGGATTTTTGGCCAGTCACACTGCCTCAGCCTAACCTACCTCACAACCCGGAGGCTGAACAACAAAAACATCACAACAGACTCTCATTTATTGCACTTCACTTCACGATAACTTATGGGTTTAGTACATCAATCTGCTTTATATTACCTTTTGTTGCTGTTTCAGCCCAGTTAACACTAACACACCAGACCCCAACTCATAATTCTTTTAATCTGCTAAAAACATTTCCGTGACTCTGCATACTAACCCACTTTCTCTATATTTAGGACCGCTTGCCATTCCATACTATTGTCTGATGAAGTGTGCTTAAAGCACACGAAAGCTTACATTCTGAATAAAACTTTGTTGGTCTTAAAGGTGATACTTGACTTCTGCTTCGTTCTACCTCCAAAGGTTGTTGTGAGGACAAAACAAAAGCAAGGAGAACACTGTAAGCCGCGTTGGGGAGAAAGGCAGGGTAGGAAGGAAGTAATAACTAAATCACCACTTCCTCAGGAGTAAGATGTAGTGGAACGTCTATGGCAGAAGTGGCCAATAGTAGCTCTCCAGAAGTTTTTTGCCTACAACTCCCATCAGTCCCAGTCAGCATGGCCAACGGCTGGGGCTGATGGGAGTTGTAGGCAAAAAACATCTGGAGAGCTACCGTTGGCCACCCCTGGTCTATTGGGACTTGTTCCTGAGAGAAGTTTATATAGAATGGGAAGGGAGCATTCCCTATATCTGGGATGGCCAAACTTGCTTAGCATAAGAGCCACACAGAATAAACGTCAGATGTTTGACAGCCGCAATATATGAATGTCAGGTGCTTGAGAGACGCAAGACAGGAAGAAAGGAAAGGTGGCAAGAAAGCAAATACACTGGGGAGGGAGAGGTAGAAAGCAAGCAACATTAACTTTAAATACATTCTCCAAGCTGCCGGCTGGCTTGGCTTGGTGAAGTGATTTAAAGTGACAAATGCCTTCTCCAAGCTGGCCAACAGGGCAGTGGGGGCTTCAAGAGCCAAACGATATGTGCAAAAGAGCCACATGTGGCTCCCAGGCCACAGTTTGGCCATCCCTGTCCTATATGACAGAGAGCAGAATGTCTAGAATATCTTGGCCTGATCTTCCCCTTTTCAGATCACGGACTTCTCTAGACAACAGCACAAGCTGCAAATGAGATACGCGACAAAAAACAGGACGCCTTATCGACAGCCATGTCTGCAAGCAAGCGTCTCCACAGCAGTAAACAGACCAGCTATTCAGATGCTCCTGGGCTAATAACTTTTGCAGATTTGTTCGGCAGGGTCGATTTGACGCGGCTGAGGAAAGCAGCCAGCTCCCGAGGCAATCTTGCGCCGACTTACTCCCGCCTGAACTTCCCGAAATTCAGGCCGCCTGCGCACTTCTACCTATATGATTAAATGCCAAAGGTCCAAAAGAATTCATTCTCTCCCTGTTCAGAAAACACACCTCACCTGGTCGCCTGCGGGGCGATTTCCACTCGCCATAGGCGACCAAGCAAAAGGCAGCCATCCCTGTGGAACTTGTTCTATTATTCCTGCGGGGTGGAAGCAGCCCTTTCCTTTTCCTTCCCCCACCCCAAACAAAATCATCTCCCCCTTTTAGAGATCAGGACCACAGAGAGGACCCACTGGAGAAACAGGAAGACGGGAGGGGAGGGGTGTCCTAAATTGACACCGCTGAGAGGCGCTGTGTCAACAGGAACAAGAGGTTGCCAATTGGGTTTTTTAAAACCCTTTTTTTAAAAAAAGGACAATAAAAAGGGGAAGGGGGGGGTCCTCCATCCTCCTGACTGCAAATCAGTGGCTCCTGGAGGACTAAAAGGGGGGGGGGCACCGGCTCCTCAACCTGGGTCGTATTTGAGGGGCCAAGAGTGTGTGTGGGGAAGGGTGCCGGCGCCTCCCCACGCTTCCCAGTCTCCCCTCTCCAATTGGCAAACCTCTTTGTTCGGCTGGGAAAGGGGGGGGGGGAAGCAGCGAGGAAGGCAGAGAGCCGGAGGGGGGGATGGGGGGGGGAGAAACCATCAGACAAAAGCCCAGATCCCCCCCCCCCGCCAGCGGTCTCCTTTTTCGCAGGGCCAACAGGTTTACCCCCCTCTCCTCCTCCCATGCGCCCTAGGCGCACACTTACCTCTCCTTTCTCCTTCCCTCGCCTTTCTCAGCCCGGCGGGGCTGGCTGGCTGCTTGCACAAGCGGCTGGCTTGAGCATCAGCGCCCCCGGCGGGGTGGCTTCGGCCGGCCGGCTCCGGCTGGCTCGGGGCGAGCTCCCATGGCACCCGCCGCCGGCTGTGCGCCTTCGTGCCAACTCCGAAGGGGGCGCCGGGCGGCACCAGCAGCAGCAACCACAGCGGGCGGGGAAGCGGAGCCCGAGCAGGCGGGGGCAGGCTGCGCGTTGGGCGGCGCGCATGGAGGGGGGGAGCGCGCAAAAGGAACGGCAGCCTTAAAAGAGCGATCTTCTCTCCTCCTCCCTTGCTCGGCTCCCAACATTCGCGCCACGGCCCACCCCACACACACACTTTCATTTGCCCCCAATTTCATTTGAGATTGCTGAGCATAGAAGTAGAGTAGAGTTGGAAGGGACCTCCAGGGTCATCTAGTCCAACCCCCTGCACCATGCAGGAAACTCACAAACGCCTCCCCCTCAATTCACAGGATCTTCATGGCTGTCAGGTGGCCATCTAGCCTCTGGGGAAAAACCTCCAAGGAAGGAGAGCCCACCACCTCCCGAGGGAGTCGGTTCCACTGAGGAACCACGGTCAGGAAGTTCTTCCTAATGTTGAGTCGGAAACTCTTTTGATTTAATTTCAACCTGTTGGTTCTGGTCCTACCTTCTGGAGTTGGTTTAGAACAGAGAAAAGGAAGTCCTTCACCCAAAGGGTGATCAACACATGGAATTCACTGCTACAGGAGGTGGCGGCGACTATGAGCGTAGACAGCTTCAGGAGGGGATAGGAGAAGAATATGGAGCAGAGGTCCATCAGTGGCTATTAGCCACAGGGCATAGATGGGAACTCTCTCTCTGGGGTAAGTGATGCTCTGTATTCTTGGTGCTTGGGGGAGGCAGCAGTGAGAGGGCTTCTAGTGTCCTGGCCCCACTGATGGACCTCCTGATGGCACCAGGTTTTTTTTGGCCACTGTGTAACACAAAGTGTTGGACTGGATGGGCCATTGGTCTGATCCAACATGGCTCGGGAGCCACATGTGGCTCTTTCACGCATATTGAGTGGCTCTCAATGCCCCCAGCACCCCATCAGCTGGCTTGGAGAAGGCATTTGTCTCTTTAAATCACTTCGCCAAGTCAAGCCAGCTGGCAGCTTGGAGAATGCATTTAAAGTTGTTTTCTTTCCATTTCTCCCTCCATCTCCATCTTCCTTCCCTCCTTCCTTTGCTCCTTCCCTCCCTCCTTCCTTCCTTCAATCCTTTCTTCCTTCCTTCCTTCCCTCGCTCCCTCCTTCCCTCCTTCCTTTGCTTCTTCCTTCCCTCCTTTGTTTGCTCCTTCCTTCCTTCCTTCCTTCCCTCCTCCCTTCCCTCCCTCCTTCCTTCCCTCCCTCTCTCCTTCCCTCCTTTCTTCCTTCCCTCCCTCCCTCCTTCCTTCCCTCCTTCCTTCCTTCCCTCCTTCCCTTCTTCCTTCACTCCCTCCTTCCTTCCCTCCCTCTCTCCTTCCCTCCTTCTTTCCTTCCTTCTCTCAAATATCTGACATTCCTGTCTTGCAGCTGTCAAGCATTGATATTTCACAATACTCAAGCTGCTTTGTTGTAAAACTCCATAGCTTGCTCCAAGGACGGATTCCTTGGAAGTAATGGCATACATAGTATTGAATAGTATCTTATAGGCAAACTTCAAAAGAATTACAGATAACTTCAAAAGAATTACAGATAACTTCAAAAGAATAACATAAAGATGTAAATTGAGTTGAGGGGGTTCAAAGGCTATTCACTAGTATCTCTTTTATGGCTAAGGAATGTTAGTTAATGACAACATCTCCATTTCTCACACATTCTCTGCGAGCTGATAAGGCATGGCTGTGTGAATCTGGGGGAGAGGCATTCTACACCGTTAACACAAGGTTACACTGCACATCCTGGGTCCAGATGGATTTATTATACATCCAAAGGGGGGAAAGGAGAGGAAGGGGGAGAAGAAGAAAGGGGAAAGGACAAAGGTGATATTCTGCTTTAACTCTAGTCTGTTTACTAGGTACAGTAATTAGAAATAGCATGCTTGACAGCAGCTGTCAAACATCTGATGTTTACTCTATGTGGCTCTTATGTTAAACAAGTTTGGCCACCCCTGCTTTGGAAGGTGGACTCCATTGTATCTCAGCAAGTTCCCTGTCCTCGCAGGCTCCATCCCAAACTCTCCAGTAGTTTCCCAACCTGGAGCTGGCAACCCTACCCCCTAGTGGACCCTGGGGAGGGTGGGGTTCATGAAGGGGAGGGGCCTCAGCAGGGTATCATGCCATAGACTCTGCCCTCCCGAGCAGCCATTTTCTCCAAAGCTGATCTCTGTAGTTCGGAGATCAATTGGAATGCCAGGGGATCTCCAGGCCCCACCTGGAGATTGGCAACCTTGTGTTGGGATAGGCAGCTCTCTAGGCCTATGAGGTTTGACTCACAAAAGCCTACACGCTTGGGGTGGGGGGAACAGGCTGGTTTTAAAACTGCTACCCAACCTTTTGCCCCAGTGAAAACCCAAAGCAGCTTACATCATTTTCTTTTTCTCTATTTTGCGTCTGGGGACGGGGCGGCCCAAGGTCACCCAGCAAGCCGTGGCACCAGTGGGATTTGAGCCTGGGGACTTTGGCCACTGGCTACTGGACGTGAAGTTCAGTGTAGTGGTTAAGTGTGCAGACTCCAGTCTGGGAGAACCAGGATGGATTTCCCTTGCCTCCATAGGCGCCTGCTGGAGTGATGTTGGGTCGGTCCTAAGTTCTTGAAAGAGTTGTTCTCCAAATAGCAGAGCTCTCTCAGCCCCACCTACCTCACAGGATGTCTGTTGTGGTTGTGGGGAGGGGAAGGGAAGGGAAGAAGATTGTCAACGAGTCTACTTTCAGTAGTGAAGGGTGGGGTATAAAACCTCCTCCTCCTCCTCTTCTTCTTCTTCCTCTTCCTCCTCTTCCTCTTCTTCCTCTTCCTCTTCCTCTTCTTCCTCTTCTTCTTCCTCTTCTTCTTCCTCTTCCTCCTCCTCTTCTTTTTCCTCTTCCTCTTCCTCTTCCTCTTCCTCTTCTTCTTCTTCTTCTTCTTCTTCTTCTTCTTCTTCTTCTTCTTCTGCTATTGGAGTCCAAAACTGGATTTCTGGTTAGCACTCTCGCAACTGTTCTGTGCCACATGGTACGAGTACCACTCTGGGCTGGGATATTTCTGGATATTTGGGGGGGGGGGCGGGTTTGAGCCAGGTGGAGTTTGGGGAGGGCAGGGACCTCAGCAGGGTTCAATGCCATAGAGCCCATCCTCCAAAGCAGCCATTTTCTTCGGGGGAACTGATCTCTGTAGCCTGGAGATCAGTTATAATTCCAGGAGACCTCCAGCCACCACCTGCAGGTTGGCAAGCAGACCAGAATTTCCTTTTCTTCAGCTTCTCCCAGCTCTGTGACAGCGTACAAACCTGGGTGCCCACACACGTGGCCAAATTCAGCCGCATCTCCTGGATATTGTTGTGCCCGCATTCCCTTTTTCTTAAAATACAGCTAGAACAAAGACCCCAGGAAAATCACATCCTTTAATTACACACACACCCACACCATGCTTTTCCAGCCCCACAGCTAGTTACTGTTGCCTCTTAACCTTCCAGAATGGGCGCTCCATTCGCAAATGGCCTCCCCGGCCTTTGGAAAGGCAATTAAACTGCAATTTAAAAAGGTTGCCATTCTCCGTTCTGGGTCAGGAAGGTTTTCTAAGCTGTGGCTGCTCCCACCGCTAGGGCCCTGCGAGAACGGGTGACTCCAGTGCTCTTCGGATGCCAAACAGATGATAAACTGCACCACTACAGCACACAGAAGAGTCCCGTGGCGCAGAGAGGTAAAGCTGCAGTGCTGCAGTCCAAACTCTCTGCTCACGACCTGAGTTTGATCCCAGCGGAAGCTGTTTCAGGTAGCTGGCTCCGGGTTGACTCAGCCTTCCATCCACCCGAGGAAGGAAGGAAGGAGGGAGGGAAGGAAAGAAGGATGAGTCCTCAGCTTGCTGGGGGGAAAGTGGAGATGACTGGGGAAGGCAATGGCAAACCACCCTGTAAAAAGTCTGCCATGAAAACACTGTGAAAGCAACGTCACCCCAGAGTCGGAAACGACTGGTGCTTGCACAGGGGACTGCCTTTACCTTGACCTTTTTACTTCATTGGGCACTGTGGTGGCCTCCTCTCTGTCTGCCTCACACGGGTGGAATGCCTCTTTTTTTCTCCCCAATCCCTGGCCTTTTTCTTCCTCCTCCGACATGAGGAGTCAACAAGACCCCTTTCAAAGAGTGTCTTTTATTGATTTGTTGTGTGTTTTTTTTAAACCCAAGCTGCTGTCGTGGAGTGGTTAGAAGGCTGGAGCAGGATCTCAGAGGCCTGAGTTCAAATCTGCCATGGAAGCTCACTGGGTGACCTTGGGCTGGTACTGCACTCACAGCCTCACCTCCCTCCCGGGAGACAGATCAAGATGGGTTGCTGCGTTAGTCTGTCTGTAGTAGCAGAAAAGAGCAAGAGTCCAGAGCCAGTTTGGTGGAGCGGTTAAGTGCGCGGACTCTTATGTGGGAGAACTGGGTTTGATTCCCCACTCCTCCACCTGCAGCTGCTGGAACGGCCCTGAGTCAGCCAGAGCTCTTGCAGGTGTTGTCCTTGAAAGGGCAACTTCTGGGAGAGCTCTCTCAGCCCCACCTACCTCACAGGGTGTCTGTTGTGGAGGGGGGACTTAGCTAATGGAGATTGTGACCGTTCTGAGATTCAGAGTATTGGATGGGATATAAGAACCCCGTGGTGCAGAGCGGTAAAGCTGCAGTACTGCAGTCCTAAACTCTGCTTACAACCTGAGTTCGATCCCAGTGGAAACTGGGGTCAGGTAGCCAGCTCAAGGTTGACTCAGCCTATCATCCTTCCGAGGTCGGTCAAATGAGTCCACAGCTTGCTGGGGGGAAAGTGTAGATGACTGGGGAAGGCAATGGCATACTACCCCATAAAAAGTCTGCCGTGAAAACGTTGTGAAAGCAACGTCACCCCAGAGTCGGAAATGACTGACGCTTGCACAGGGGACTACCTTTATCATTTATAAATCCAATATCATCATCATCATCTTCTTCTTCTTCTTCTTTTTGACTCACAAAATTGGTGGTACGGGAGGAGCTGTCGTGAGTCACTTCTTCGGGTATCTTCATTGTGTTAGTCTTCAGTAGGGTTGCCAATCTGTTTGGAAGCGGGAGGGAGGTGTTGAGCGTTTACAGGGCACTCCGTTATACTCTATGGAGGCTGGTCCCCATAGAGTATAATGGAGACTTGATCTGTGGGGCTCGGGGAGGGGGGCAGTTTTTTGAGGGAGAGGTACCAAATTTTCAGCATAGCATCTGGTGCCTCTCAAAACCCCTGAAGTTTCAAAATGATGGGACCAGGGGGTCCAATGCTATGATCCCCCCAAAAGAAAGTGCCCCCATCCTCAATTATTTCCAATGGAAGGGAAGCATTAAAAGGGGGCACAGTCCCTTTAAATGTGATGGCCAGAACCTCCTTCAGGGTTCAATCCTATTTGTCACAACCTTGCTCCTGACTCCACCCCCCAAAGTCTCCTCCCCCAAAGTCCCCAGATATTTCCTCAAGATTCCATTTGAGATATGAGCTGTGCCTAGAGTACTGTGGAAAGTGGGTTCCACTTTTCAACCGTATAACTGATGAAGAATTGTTTTGAAACGTATACCTGGGAAGGATGTATGTGCCGTAGAAATTTCTCTGGAACATCCTCTGCCTTCTCTTTGAACTTTAGGAGGTCTTTTGGACACTGTTATAGGAAGAGGAGTCTGTTGTTGGATTCATGTTTACTACTGAAGACTGTTTCTTGAATTGTGATATTTGTTTCTTACTAACTGTATTGGAATTGTGGCCACCGATTCTATTTCATTATCTGTATTTACTATGACTATGTTTCCATAGACCAGGGGTAGGGAACAGTGGCTCTCCAGATGTTTTTTGCCTACAACTCCCATCAGCCCCAGCCAGCATGGCCAGTGGTTGGGACTGATGGGAGTTAAACATAAGAACATAAGAGAAGCCATGTTGGATCAGGCCAATGGCCCATCCAGTCCAACACTCTGTGTCGCACAGTGGCCAAAAATTTTATACACACACACACACACACACACACACTGTGGCTAATAGCCACTGATGGACCTGTGCTCCATATTTTTATCTAAACCCCTCTTGAGGGTGGCCATGCTTGTGGCCGCCACCACCTCCTGTGGCAGTGAATTCCACATGTTAATCACCCTTTGGGTGAAGAAGTACTTCCTTTTATCCATTTTAACCTGTCTGCTCAGCAATTTCATCGAATGCCCACAAGTTGTAGGCAAAAAACATCTGGAGAGCCAACGTTTCCTACCCCTGCTATAGACTGATGTCTACTGGTACTTGTGAATTTTTTAGTTTTTTTTAAATGGTGTTTTCCATCTTTGCAGCCCCTTGGAGAAAATGGCTGCTTCGAAAGGGGAACTCTATGGCACTGTACCTTGCTGAGGCCCCTCCCCAAACCCCACCCTTTCTGGCTCCACCCCCAAACTCTCCACGTATTTTGGCCTGGCTGCCCTACCTGGAACTGGTAACTCTACCCCCCTTTCTTTGAAAGAGAGCTACAATCGGAGAGTGGGGTGACGTCTGAAATAGGGTGGCCAGATCGTCCCACCCACCCGGGAAAGTCCCGCCCCTGCCCCCAAATTCCCGCCTCACGGGTTGGCTAACCCGGGACCAATCAAATCCCGGGTTCGCCAAAATCCCGCTCAGGCGGAGATCCTAGGCTTGCGTGGGGGAAGGCGGCTGGGCGCACCCTCGGAGCCAGGCGGGGATGGCTGGGCAGCTGCCGGATGATCATCGCGGTATAAGAACATTTCAAAGCCTGAGTCGGCATTTCAACGGCCTTTGCTGGCGAGTAAGTACAGCCCCGTCCTTGGGCACGGTCAGTGGCGCAGAGGCGCGCGGGACCCCCCAGGACTTGCGGGGATGATGCCTGCCCAGAGTGGCCTGCGCTCTGCCGGGGAGCTCCAGCCGGCCTCGAGGCCGCCCCGACCGGCGGGTTCCGCCCACCTGTGCAGCCCGCAGACCCGACACGCCCATCCGAGGGGCCACGGTCTGGGAGGACACCCTTCGGACGGAGAGCTCCCTCTCTTCCACGCCACGGTGGTCTTGCCCCCCAAGCCTCCGTGCGGGCACCCAGAGGAGTCCTCACCCCCGCTCTCTTGGGTCCCGCCACCTGGTGGGAGACCCACCCGCCCGCTTGCCCTGTTTCCGGCGATGGCATGACGTCACCGGAAGTGACGGCACTTCCTGTTTGCAGCAGCGCGCGCTTTGCGCGCGCACACACACACATTCATTCCCCCCTCGAGGTGTCCCTGGCTGGCCTGCAGATATTATGGCCACCCTAGACTCTGAAATCACTCTGTTCTCCAAAACAGAGGGCAGATGGACTCTTGTTCTAGCTGTGTCCTACCCTGCCACCAATTTTGTTAGTCTCGAAGGTGTGACTGGATTCTTGCACTTTTGTACTGGACTAGAACGGGGAAGACCTGAGTTCAAATTCTAGCTCTGTAGGTTACCTCAACCCCCTCGTTCTCTGACTCAACCTAACACCTCACAGGGTTTTCTGTGAGAAGGAAATGGAGAAGGAGAGGCACACAGAAGTCTGTAGAAGTAGGATAAAAGCATGAGAGACGCCGACGGATGTGGTAAAATCCAAGTGGCGAGCCCTTCAGTCTCATAAATCACCACCGTATTAAATAACTGACAAACGGCCATCGTTTCACGCTGTCCCAAATATGCCCTCTGAAGTCATCCGCCAAATGCAGGGCTGGCCACATCTCAAGAACATTAAACCGGTGTGGCTTTCTTATTAAGAAAATGGCCGCCCTGCCAGCAGAGGGGGAGGGGAGAAGGCGGAACAGGAGAGAGGAGCAAAGTGGGGGAATGACTAAAAGGGAGCATTTCACCTCCTCACAAGGACCAGCTGTGAATACTGTGAACCCAGGTTATGAATTGCAATCTACTCGGAGTCAATAAATGCCAGCCGCCATCTCTCAGTTTGTAGGTCCAGTGGGGGCGATGGTATCGTTGTGCGTGCCAGAAGAAATTAAGGAGACAAAGCAACCTGTTCTGCCACAGTGGCGCACTCTGGGCAACGATCCACGCTACTTAATATGGTGGAGGGATGCTAACCTGGGCCAGGTGGGGGGAGGGCGTGAGGGGAGAAGGAGAGAAGTTACAATGGAGAGAGATTTCCTTACATTAAAATAATAATCGTATCATATCTCAGAGTGAGAAAGCAAAGGCGCTGTGCTATAAATAAAGAAAAGAAAGCACTCTGCCGGAAGGGTTACAACTGAACACCGCACTCATTTGTTTCCCTCCACACACAATGCTCAGGCATGTTATGTGCAATTTAACATTGCTTTCGGTTAGACAACAGAAGCACAAGATCGGAGCGGCCAAACTTGCTTAGCATAAGAGCCGCATAGAGTAAATGTCAGATGTTTGAGAGCCACAAGGGAGGCAGGAAGGAAGGAAAATAGAGGGGGGGAGAGGTGGAAAGAAAGTAACTTTACTCCTAAATGCATCCTTCAAGCTGTCAGTTGGCTTGGCTAGGAGAAATGATTTAAAGGGAGAAATGCCTTCTCCAAGCTGGCTGACATAAGAGCCACAGAATAAATGTCAGATGTTTGAGGGAGGGAGATGATACAAGAACTCACAATACAAGAACTTGTGGGCATTCGATGAAATTGCTGAGCAGACAGGTTAAAACGGATAAAAGGAAGTACTTCTTCACCCAAAGGGTGATTAACATGTGGAATTCACTGCCACAGGAGGTGGTGGCGGCCACAAGCATGGCCACCTTCAAGAGGGGGTTAGATAAAAATATGGAGCAGAGGTCATTCAGTGGCTATCAGCCACAGTGTGTATGTGTGTGTATACACAGAATGTGTGTGTGACACAGAATGTTGGACTGGATGGGCCATTGGCCTGATCTAACATGGCTTCTCTTATGTTCTTATGATGATATTGGATTTATATCCCGCCCTCCACTCCGAAGAGTCTCAGAGCGGCTCACAATCTCCTTTCCCTCCCCCGCCCACAACAGACACCCTGTGAGGTGGGCAGGGCTGAGAAGGCTCTCACAGCAGCTGCCCTTTCAAGGACAACCTCTGCCAGAGCTCTGGCTGACCCAAGGCCATGCTAGCAGGTGCAAGTGGAGGAGTGGGGAATTAAACCCGGTTCCCTAGATAAGAGTCCGCACACTTAACCACTACACCAAACTGGCCCTCCTGGAGGAAGCCACAAGACATGAACATCAGATGTTTCAGAGCTTGAGAGCCACAAGACAGGAAGGAAGGAAATAGATGAGGAGAGGGAGGAGAGAGAGGTAGAAAGAAAGCAACTTTAACTGTAAATGCATTTTCCAAGCTGCCGGTTGGCTTGGCTTGGAGAAGTGATTTAAGGAGACAAATGGCTTCTGCAGGCTGGGCGATGGGGGACTTTGAGAGCCACATGTGGCTCCCAAGCTACATTTGGCCACCCCTGCAGAAGATGGTTCCTCTGGGAAGCCAGCAAAGAACAGCTCCAGGAGATCCTTTGTCGCTCAGTTTTCCTTCCCCTCCAATGAGCCTGAAGGTGGGCCGCAGAAAGGAATCGAGTTATTTGCCTCCTTCTGTGCTGGTCTCTGATTCCCAGGCAAGACAGCAAATTAGCATTGAAATGACACCTTGCAAAGGGATTGGGTGGTTTTGTCTTTTTTTGGACGTCGCAATTAAGGATGCGAAAGGAGCCCCGCTGGGCTGGGAACAAATCACAGCAGCCCGTGCGCCTGTTTTGTTTCTGACAATGGCCAGCTGGATGTCCGTGGGAACCTCAACAGGCAGGGCACACAAACAACGGCCCTCCTACTTGCATCTCTAGCAGCTGCTGCTCAGGGGCACCCACTGAACTGGCTCTCGGAACACCAAGAGATACAGGAGTCGTCGGCATCTCCAAGGAGCCAACCGAAGCCAGCCTGAAATCCAAATCTGGTGTAGTGCCAGTGGCATAGTGGTGAAGTGCATTGACTCTTATCTGGGAGAACCGGGTTTGATTCCCCACTCCTCCACTTGCACCTGCTGGAATGGCCTTGGGTCAGCCATAGCTCTGGCAGAGGTTTGTCCTTGAAAGGGCAGTTGCTGCGAGAGCCCTCTCAGCCCCACCTACCTCACAGGGTGTCTGTTGTGGGGGGAGAAGATATAGGAGATTGGGAGCCACTCTGAGACTCTGAGATTCAGAGTTGAGGGCGGGATATAAATCTAGTATCTTCTTCCCTCCATTAGAAATAATGAAGGATAGGGGCACCATTTTGTGGGGGCTCATAGAATTGGACCCCCTGGTCCAATCTTTTTGAAACTTGGAGGGTGTTTGCAGGAGAGGCATTGGACACCATGCTGAAAATTTGATGCTTTTGCCTCAAAAAATAGTCCCCCCAGATACCCACAGATCAATTCTCCATTATACCTTATGGGAATCCGTCTCCATAGGAAATAATAAAGTGCCCAGCAGACATTTCCCCCCTCACCCCACTTTCTGATGGCCCTGAAGCTGGGGGAGGGCTTCCAAATCAGGGAATCCCCTTCCCCCACCTGGGGATTGGCAACCCTATAGGCCACACACCCCTGACGTAGCCAATCCTCCGAGAGCTTACAGGGTCTTATTCCAGGGCCTACTGTAAACTCCAAGAGGATTGGCTACATCAGACGGGTGCGGCCTAATATGCAAGGGGTTCCTGCTACAAAAAAAGGCCCAGCAAATAAGCTAGTAAAGAGGGTACAGAACAGAACGGAGGACAGAAAAGTGACATCAAGTTACAGTAGACTTATGGGGAACCCGTGGGGTTTTCAAGGCAAGAGACGTTGAGAGGTGGTTTGCTGTTCCTTGCCTCTGCATCACGTCCCTGGTATTTTTTTGGCTGTCCTCCCATTCAAATAGCACCCAGGGCTGAGCCCTGCTTAGTTTCCAAGACCTGGCCACATTGGGCACAGAACACAGCCAAAGAGCTGTCTCCCATCTTCTGATCCAGTTCCCCGAAAGAGAGACAGCACCGGTGAGGAATTTAACTTCAGTCAATGCCACACTAGACCTTGAATCCCGGTTCAGCCCTGTCCCCCAAACTGATTTTCTACACTAGTATCACAGACTCACAGAGATGGTTTCTATTATTCTGGTGTAGAATGTCAGCTTGGGGACAGGACTGAACCAAGATTCAAAGTTCTAGCGCGGAAGGCAAATAGATGGGGGCTTTAAATGCATCCTCCAAGCCACTGGCTTGGCTAGGGAGAAGCGATTGAGAGAGACAAATGCCTTTCCAAATTGGCCAATGGGGTGGTGGGGGCTTCAGGAGCCACATAATATGTGTGAAATGGGGTTGGACTAGATGAAGAAGAGGAGGAGGAGGAGGAGGAGGAGGAGGAGGAGGAGGAAGAAGAAGAAGAAGAAGAAGAAGAAGAAGAAGAAGAAGAAGAAGAAGAAAGAAGAAGAAGAAGAAGGAAGAAGAAGAAGAAGAAGAAGAAGAAGAAGAAGAAGAAGAAGAAGAAGAAGAAGAAGAAGAAGAAGAGAAGAAGAAGAAGAAGAAGAAGAAGAAATTGGATTTATATCCTGCCCTGTACTCTAAAATCTCAGAGTCTCAGAGCGGTCACAATCTCCTTATCTTCCCCCCACCCCCCACAACAGACACCCTGTGAGGTGGGTGGGGCTGAGAGGACCAAGTCACGGCAGGCCCTCCTGTCTTCCACCATCCTCCGAAGTCTGCTCAGATCCATGTTAGTTACATCATTAACGCTGTCCAGCCATTTCATCTTTTGCCATCTCCTTCTCCTTTTGCCTTCTGTCTTTCCCAGCATCAGGATCTTCTCCAGGGAGTGCTCCCTTCTCATTTGGTGGCCAAAGGATTTGCACTTCAGCTTCAGCATCTGCTCTAGAGTCCACGAAAGCAGCCATTTTCTCCAGGGGAGCCCAATCTCTGTCAGCTGGAGATCAGCTGGAAAAACAAGAAATCTCCAGGCCCCACCTGGAGGGTGGCAACCCCAGGTCCCACCCACAAACCACACCCTCTCCAGGCTCCACCCCCAAATCTCCAGGTATTTCTCCACTCAGAGATGGCAACCCTATTCCTGAGCCCCCCCCAAACCCTGGTTGTGCCCCCAAATCTCCAGGAATTCCCCAAACTGAAGTTGGCAACCTTCACACCAATCTAGCCACAAGAAGAAGAAGATGATATTGGATTTATATCCTGCCCTCCACTTTGAATCTCAGAGTGGCTCCCAATCTCCTTTATCTTCCTCCCCCACAACAGACACCCTGTGATGTGGGTGGGGCTGAGAGGGCTCTCACAGCAGCTGCCCTTTCAAGAACAACCTCTGCCAGAGCTATGGCTGACCCAAGGCCATTCCAGCAGCTGTGGGTGGAGGAGTGGGAAATCAAACCCGGTTCTCTCGGGTAAGAGTTTGCATACTTAACCACTACACCAAACTGGCTCTCTGGACCCTGACCCTGGAGGTCCCTTCCACTCTATGATTCTAAGAGCCATATTTGGCTCCTGAATCATAGTTTGGCCATCCCTGGCTTAGAGCATCCCAGACTCTGGTTCAGGACTGCCAATGAGAGAGAGCTCACCACCTCCCGAGGTAGCCAATTCCACTGTTGAACAACTCTGACCGAAATCTTACTTAATAACACTGAAAAGCAACAAAGTCAAGTCCATTTGGGCTCGATACATCCATTCCAAGATATTCAAATGAGACATATCAGATCAGAACAAAATGATGGACATTGGAAGCAATTATCACCACTCGACGCTGGAAAAGTCATACTTCTTAATATTTTAAATACTGAACAGCGAGCTAGCGATGCAGTTAAAATCTCAAGGAGACAGCAGGCTCTGTGGAATACTTCTCGTTATAACAGTGGAGCTCTTGTATACTCAGGACTGTTTTTGTAGCAGGAGTTCCTTTGCATATTAGGCCTCCCTGATGTAGCCAATCCTCCAAGAGCTTACAGTAGGCCCTGTACGAAGAGCCCCGTAAGCTCCAGGAGGATTGGCTACATCAGGAGGGTGTGGCTTAATATGCAAAGGAGCTCCTGCTACAAAAAAAGCCCTCGATGCCCCAACAAGAACAAGAAGAAGGGCACGTCAAGAAGGACAAGGGCTGCGTGTGGAGCAGTTCACCCCTGGCTCCTCCTCCATAACTAGGCCGCCCGAGCTGTGGAAATTAGCTTTTTCTCCCGCCTCACCATTTTGCATAACAGAACAGCCACGCTTCCAGGGCTATATTTAAAGTTTATATTGTGCCTAAATGAAAGTGGATCGAGTGCTTTGCAGAGCATAGCACAAGGCACAGCATGCAGCCAGGAAGTCGGGAACAATGCAAAAGGATTCTCAGCCCGAGGGTTGCCAGCCTCCAGGTGGGGGATGGAGATTTCCTGGAATTACAATGGATCTCCAGATGACAGAGACCAGTTCTCCTGGAGAAAACAGATGCTTTGGAGGGCTGACTTTAGAGCAGAGGCGGCCAAACTGGCTTGGGGAGCCACATGTGGCTCTTTCACACGTATTGTGCGGCCCTCAAAACCCCCACTGCCCCGTTGCCTGGCTTAGAGGAAGCATTTCTCTCTTTAAATCACTCCTCCAAGCCAAGCCAGCCAGCAGCTTGGAGAATGCATATAAAGTTGCTTTCTTTCCATCCCTCCCTCTCTCCCCATCAATCTTCCTTCCTTCCTTCCTGCAGCTCTCAGACATCTGATGTTCGTGTCTTGTGGCTCTCAAACATCTGACTCTTACATTACACAAGTTTGGCCACACCTGCTCTAAAGCGTTGTACCCTACTGAAGTCCCCCCCCCAAAAAAAACCCCTCTACCTTGCTCAAGTGCCACACCCAAACCTCCAGGAGTTTCCCAAACAGGAGTTGGCAAGCTTATATCTTCCAAGTTATAGGGCAAGCTGATGCTGCTCACAAGGTTGCTGTTCAGTTGCACAGTCGAATCCGACTCTTTGCGACCCCATGGACCAAGTCACGCCAGGCCCTCCTGTCTTCCACCATCCTCCAAAGTCCGCTCAAATTCGTGTTAGTTACATCAGTAGCATTGTCCAGCCATCTCCTCTTTTGCCGTCCCCTTCTCCTTTTGCCTTTTGTCTTTCCCAGCATCAGGATCTTCTCCAGTGAGTTCTCCCTTCTCATTGGGTGGCCAAAGTATTGGAGCTTCAGCTTCAGCATCTGACCTTCCAGGGAACAGTCCGGGTTGATTTCCCTTAGGACTGACTGATTTCACAAATCCTAAAGTCATGCACCAGTTCAGTCAGGGTTGCAAGTTTGGGTTGAGAAATTCCTGAAGATTTGAGGGATGAAGACTGGGTAGGGCGGGGTTTGGAGAGGGGAGGGGACTCAGCAGGGTACAGTGCTGTAGAGTCCACCAAAGCAGCCATTTTCTCCAGAGGATCCAATCTCTGTCAGCTGGAGATCAGTTGAAAAAGCAAGAAATCTCCAGGCCCCACCTGGAGGGTGGCAACCGCAGGTCCCACCCATCCACAAACCGCGCCCTCTCCAGGCTCCACCCCCAAATCTCCAGGTATTTCCCCACTCAGAGATGGCAACCCTATTCCTGAGCCCCCCAAAAAAAACCCTGGCTGTGTCCCCAAATCTCCAGGAATTCCCCAAACTGGAGTTGGCAACCTTCAACAACAGTCCAGCCACAAGAAGAAGAAGATGATGATATTGGATTTATATCTTGCCCTCCACTCTGAATCTCAGAGTGGCTCCCAATCTCCTTTATCTTCCTCCCCCACAACAGACACCCTGCGAGGTGGGTGGGGCTGAGAGAGCACTCACAGCAGCTGCCCTTTCAAGGGCAGCCTCTGCCAGAGCTATGGCTGACCCAAGGCCATTCCAGCAGGTGCAGGTGGAAGAGTGGGGAATCAAACCTGGTTCTCCCAGATAAGAGAGCTATGGCTGACCCAAGGTCATTCCAGCAGGTGCAGGTGGAGGAGTGGGGAATCAAACCCGGTTCTCCCAGATAAGAGAGCTCTGGCTGACCCAAGGCCATTCCAGCAGCTGCAAGTGGAGGAGTGGGGAATCAAACCCGGTTCTCCCAGATAAGAGAGCTCTGGCTGATCCAAGGCCATTCCAGCAGGTGCAGGTGGAGGAGTGGCGAATCAAACCCGGTTCTCCCAGATAAGAGAGCTATGGCTGACCCAAGGCCATTCCAGCAGGTGCAAGTGGAGGAGTGGGGAATCAAACCCGGTTCTCCCAGATAAGAGAGCTATGGCTGACCCAAGGCCATTCCAGCAGGTGCAGGTGGAGGAGTGGGGAATCAAACCCGGTTCTCCCAGATAAGAGTCCGCGCATTTAACCACGACACCAAACTGGCTCTCTTGAATGAAGCTTTGAGATTGAGAGGTTTACATACCAGAACCAGCACCGCCAATCTTCATTCTCTCCCAGGCGTTTCCAGACAGCTGGGAAAGCCTATGGGGAAACCGACAAAACAAAGAAAGGATGCACATCAAAGACCTTTGGCAAAAACAGGCCTGTCGCAACAGAACCCTCGGCTGAACGACAACCCCAGAGTGGGGTTCAGATGGACTCCTCTCTTCCCCCATTAACCTCACCCCCTCGCTCAAAAAACGCTGCCTGCCAGGGTGAAAAATGAAGCCAATTAGAAGAGCGCAGCCTGCGTGGACCAGCAGGCCTCTCCCCAGCCACGCTGGAGTCTGGGAGCATCCGTCATTTATCCTGCTTTGGGCCGGATGGCATTTTTCACGCCTTCGTGGCATCGACCCAGTCGAGGCAACAGGCGCATTGCTGTGGCACAACAAGCGGAAGCGGCAGAGGCAGCTGGTAGGAGCAGGCCAGGAAATTAACTGTGGAGCTGATAAAAGCCGCTTTGCTTGCCTGCACAGGGAGGACGATAAGAGGAGGCAGGGAAACGGCAACACGCTGGCAACGGTTAGACGGCTGGCTGCCAGGCAGAAATTCATCAGGTGCAACTAGGGACGCCAGGCCTGGGATGGAAATTTCCAGGAGACTTTGGGGGTGGATCCAGGAGAGGGCGGGGTTTGGGGAGGGGAGGGGCCTCAGCATGGTCCAAGGCCACAGAGTCCACCCTCCGAAGCAGCCGTTTTCTCCAGGGGAATATCTAGACCAGGGTGTCAAACATGCAGTTCAGGGGCCGAATCAGGCCCCCGTTGGTCTCCTATCAGGCCCCCAAGCAACTGGCTGTCATCTGCCTCCTTCTCTCTCTCTCTTGCTTCCTTCTGCATCACAGCTTGCTTTGCCAGGCTTGCTTAATCGCATAAGAGCCACAGAGCAAAGCCTTTGTTTTTTTCCATTGGCTGAGGCTCCTCCCTTGGGGAGGAAGGGGGGAAGGCAGAGTTTGTTTTTCCAGGCTCTCTCAATCGCACAGCAGAGCTACTGAACCAAGCTTCTCTTCCTTCTGTTGGCTGAGGCTCCTCCCCCTCCCAGTCCCAGAGCTTCCTTTGTCCAGTTCCCTGGATCCCATGGGAGAAATACAAAGAAAGCATCTTTAAGACCAAGGAGTGCTAACATTTTAAACACGTTTTAAGTTTTTTAAAAAATATATATTTCTGTTTGTCTATGTTCTTTAAAAAATTTATATCTCTGCTACCTAATCTTAAACAGGCACACACATGGCCCAGCCCGACATGGCTCGGCCCAATCCGATATGGCCCATCCCAATAAGATCTCATTTATGTCAGATCCGGCCCTCATAACAAATGAGTTCGACGCCCCTGATCTAGACAAAACCCACCAGATAACAATAATACCTTTACACAAATAGTGTATATGCAAACTACATTTATCAAAGATCATGCCTCACAACAAACATCACTATTACTGATAACCACTCATAATTCATAATTCAACAATCGCAACTGGAAATAGAGTTCTATTCACTCCCCCAAACAGTCTGTTGTATAAAGTTCACCATATATGATTCCTCAGAGTTAAGAAGCCTTCCCGTTATTCCAGCTTCTGTCCAGTGACTTGGGTGGAGTCCTCCAATTTCCAGCAAAACTTGTCTCCGAGAGAGTAAGGAACCCTTTGCCCAGGATTCCTCACGGTTTCCCAGTTCTGGTCCTTCATCAGCCTTTTCTCTCAATAGTTTATCCTGGAGCCTCAGTACAAATTTTTACAAACTCGAATCAACACATGTCAGTTGCACTTTCTGTCCCCCCCCCCCCGATTGATCAGCTGATCAATGGGTAAAACCGCGGCAGAGCCCTCAGATGCGCTCATGGTCAGCTTGGGGGCAGCAGCAGTGAGAAGGACGAGCGAGCCGCTGCTACTGCCTACTCCCCACTTCCTTCTTGGATCGCATGGGGAGGAAATGGGGAGGAGGCAGCAACGGCAGCTCCCTTGTCCTTCCTGCCACCGCTGCCCCTGCACAGATTGCGAGTGCCTGAAGGCCGGCATAGGAGCTGCCTGCCTTGGGCACGGTTTTACCCGCTGATCCGCTGTTTGGCAGGGGGCAGCCTTTAAAGAGCCTGGGGAGCGCGGCACTTCACCACTTGTTCCCGGGCATTACAATTGTGAGGAAGGGAAGAAGAAGAAGATATTGGATTTATATCCTGTCCTCCACTTTGGATCTCAGAGTGGCTCATAATCTCCTTTATCTTCTCCCCCTACAACAGACACCCTGTGAGGTGGGTGAGGCTGAAAGAATTCTCACAGCAGCTGCCCTTTCAAGGACAACCCCTGCCAGAGCTCTGGCTGACCCAAAGCCATTCCAGCAGCTGCAAGTGGAGGAGCGGGGACTCAAACCCGGTTCTCCCAGATAAGAGTCCGCACACTTCACCACTACACCAAACTGGGTCAGGGAGGGAGGGGGAGGCAAAAAGGGATTTGCCTAGGGGGCTGGGTGGGGGCAAGAGTCAACTTCGGCGCCCCTGCCTTGCCAGCACCCTAGGCAAATGCCTAGCTTGCCTAGTGGGTGGGCCAGCCCTGGGTCCTAGGTGATGTGAAAGACTTCTGCCAGTGTCCCTGGAGAGCTTCAGGCAGCATCAGTAGATTGCACTGTGATGGGTCTGATTGAGTATAAGGCACGTGAGAGCATGCAGAGTATTTGGAACCCGTTCCTATTCTAAGCCCTAGCATGCCTAGCATTCAGGTATCGGCTGTCTGTAGGTCAGGCGCATATTGAATCCTGAGCCGGAATACATGACCGAGGCTTCACGAACATGAACCTGGAAGGCCTCTGCTGAACATAAACGCAAATCACTAAAAATCGTTCTGTTTCTTCAGTCAAAACATTCGTTCCGATCCTGCGAGGCTGCGGAGATATAGATTGTGGATTCCTTTGTAAATAAATATGCCTGGCTCTAATGGACTAGGCCTTTGAGCGCCACCGTGCCATCTGCCTCACTCAGGGACAAAACCTAATTTATCCTTACGGTTATTAAGTTAAAATCTATTAGGCTCGTTTACATCGGGCTTCTGCCTGGTTCAAAGACCTCCCCCCCCCCGCAAAAAAAAAGGCTCAAAGATGGTTCAAAGGGACAATTTGCAGTCGCCATAGCAATGACGTTGTCACCAGAAAGGCACATGCCGGTGACAGAAACATGTGAGGCCCTGGTTGCGTCATGCAGATGTTTTCTTCTTTGGTGACAGTTATTCTCCTGAGCAGGGCTGCAAGCGTCAGAGCTCAAAAACTCCAGAAAGGACTGTGCTGGTGCAGCATATAGCTATGCTTTCCGGGCCTAAAGAAGATGCTAGGCCTTTCCCAGCAGGCTCGGGCCCGTTGCTAGGGGAAGCAGTTGCTAGGGGAGGCCCGGACCATATCTAGGTGTACTCCCTATGCTCCTCTTGTGATGCTGACTGATTGATTTTGTGCCTTACTTATCACAAATTAAAGGGGCAAAAATTTGCTTGGATAATTACCACTTTGGTCCAACGGCTTGGTTTTTAAGTGTCACTCATAGGGTTGCCAACTGCTGCTGCAGTTGATCTCTAGATGTATAAGATCGGTTCCACAGGAGAAAATGGCTGCTTTGGAGGGAGAAGGAGAAGAAGAAGATATTGGATTTATATCCCGCCCTCCACTCCGAAGAGTCTCAGAGTGGCTCACAATCTCCTTTACCTTCCTCCCTCACAACAGACACCCTGTGAGGTGGGTAGGGCTGGAGAGCGCTCTCACAGCAGCTGCCCTTTCAAGGAGAACCTCTGCCAGAGCTATGGCTGACCCAAGGCCATTCCAGCAGCTGCAAGTGGAGGAGTGGGGAATCAAACCCGGTTCTCCCAGATAAGAGTCCACACACTTAACCATTACACCAAACTGGCTCTCACAGGGAGAACTCTATAGCAGAGGTGTCAAACATATGGTCCATGGTTCAGAACTGGCCGGTTCAGGGTTCTTATCTGGCTAGGATTGCCAGGTTCCTCCAAGCAGCCAGAGGGGTGGGGGCGCACTTACTGGGAGCAGGTAGGCTTAGCAGGTCCCCCCCCCAAGCCACTGGCAGGAGGTGGGGGCATAGGGATGCCAGCTCCAGGTTGGGAAATTCCTGGAAATTTGGGGTTGGATCTGGTAAGGTTGCCAAGTTCCTCCACCGTTGCAGTGGGGACTGTTCTCTCTCATGTGTAAAGTGCACTCGGCACGATGAGCTCACCCGGAAGTGATGTCATCATGCCAGGGGCACTTTAGGACCCACAATAAAACTCTATGGTACCACAGAGTTTTACTGCGAGTCCTAGAGCCAGGGACACTTAGGATTTGTGATAAAACTCTATGGTAACATTCAGTTTTACTGTGATTCCTAGAGTGTCCCTGGCGTGATGTCCCTGGCATGATGACATCACCTCCGGGTGACATCATCGTGCCGAGTGCATCCCTAGGAGATGGGAGGAATGCATGGAATTTCAGTGATGTGCCTACGTGACCCATCAGGAGATGATGATCTGGTTTGGGGGCAAAACTCTATGGTAGAATTAGCTTCTATCATAGATTTTTTGGTCCCAAACCCAGAGCATCACCCGCAATGTCCTGAACGTGCTTAGATTACTTCCGGGTCATGTAGGAATGTCACTTTAATTTCCAGTGTTCCTCTTTTTTTTGAAGGGTAACTCCCCCCCTCTGTCTGGCAGCAGTAGGAGACCCCAGCTCCCACTGCGGGGGAGGTCTCCATCCCTATAAGCAGCCTGTGAGCAACTGGCAGAGCAGAGGCTGTGCATTATTTTCCAGTGCTCAAGGATCTCTCCCTCCCCCAAACCTCCCTCTTCCAATTTAAATATTCTCAGAGAGCCAGTTTAGTGCATTGGTGAAGTGTGCGGACTCTTATCTGGGAGAACCGGGTTTGATTCCCCACTTCTCCACTCGCACCTGCTGGAATGGCCTTGGGTCAGCCATAGCTCTCGTAGGAGTTGTCCTTGAAAGGGCAGCTGTTGCAAGAGCTCTCAGAGCCCCACCCACCTCACAGGGTGTCTGTTGTTGGGGAAGGAGATGACGGAGATTGTGAGCCGCTCTGAGACTCTGATTCAGAGAGAAGGATGGGGTGTAAATCTGCAGTCTTCTTCTTGATTCCCCACTCCTCCACTTGCAGCTGCTGGAATGGCCTTGGGTTAGCCATAGCTCTCACAGAGTTGTCCTTGAAAGGGCAGCTGCTGTGAGAGCCCTCTCAGCCCCACCCACCTCACAGGGTGTCTATTGTGGAGGGGGGAAGGTAAAGGAGATTGTGAGCCATTCTGAGACTGTGATTCAGAGAGAAGGGCGGGGTATAAATCTATGGTCTTCTTCTACCCCCAAATCTCCAGAGATGGATCCCTAATTCTGTGGCATTATATCCTGCTGAGGTCCTTTCCCCCTGCACCGAAACCCCCCCCCTGCCCTCTTCAGATGTCAGCCCCCAAATCTCTAGGGATTTCCCTACCCTGAGCTGCCAGCTCTATATTTGTGTCCCAGGACTAACACCCCAAGTAGGAAGAGAAATTCCCCAGCAACTTTCATTTTAATGAACCTGAGGGACAGTACAGGAGAGAAATCGGCACTTGAGCCCGAAAGATTCTACAAACCCTAGAGAAATCCTTGTCAGTCAACATCTTTTTTTTTTTACTTTGCAAGTTGGCAGCATTCGTGATTCTGCTTTTAAATAAATTGGTCTGCTTGAAAAGGCGCATTCCATTAACAACTCAGCCAAACCTGCCATTTCTAGTGTTATGGATTATTCTCCGCAGGCCTGATTCTGATATAAAGCCACGGGGAGGAGGGGGGGACGGGGACCCTGTGAACAATTACTAATGCCAATATTGGTAAATATTAATAATCAAGCTTTTAGTCCATGTCATTTTCAATAGCAAGTATGAAAGTCTAAAGTATAGAAACCTTAAGGCAGGGGTGGCCAAACTGTGGCTCAGGAACCACATGTGGCTCTTCCACACGTATTGTGTGGCTCCCGAAGCCCCCAACCCCCGTTGGCCGGCTTGGAGAAGGCATTTCTCTCTTTAAATCAGTTCTCCAAGTCAAGCCAGCCAGTAGCTTGGAGAATGAATGTAAAGTTAAAGTTGCTTCCTTTCCACCTCTCCCTCCCCATCTTCCTTCCTTCCTTCTTCCTCCCTCCCTGTGTGAAACAATGGAAACATCAGTGGGTGTGGCCTAATATGCAAATGAGTTCCTGCTGGGCTTTTTCTACCAAAAAAAAAAGCCCTGGGCACTCTTACTGCTTAAATGAATCAATTTGTGATCCTGGACTTTCAGAATAAATGGGACCAACTTTACCACTCGATAAAATCTAATGATAATAAGGCTTTCTGGAGAATCATTTGGGGTAATCTAAAAAACAATTCTGTTACTGACCCAAATATTTCTGCACAAACATGGGTTGATTACTTCTCCAACATTCTTGCTGCTCCATGTGTATCCCCCTCCTATCTTAGCAAACCCCACAGTCACTGATTTGCCGGTCTGGCCTCCAGTAACTCTAGAGTAAATTAGTGATTTATTGAAGGATTTAAAAGCGGGTAAAGCACCAGGCCCTTACGGCCTTCCCGCTGAGGTATTCACAAAGTTTGCTGTCTTGCCCCTTGCAAAATTGTTCTCTTTTACTGATCTGCATGGCTCCATCCCAGACTCTTGGCTTGATTCTATAATTATCCCAATTTACAAAAATTTCCGCCCCATTAGTTTATTATCTATAGTGGGCAAATTGTATGCCAAACATTTAGAACTCCGATTAACTGACTGGATGTGCCTAGGCAACATCATAGGTCCTGAACAGATTGGCTTCTCCAAAGGCAAATCTGCTATGGACCATTGCTGCACTCTGGCCTTCCTTGCGGAATCAATTTGTGTAATTAATAAAGAATATGACACAACTTAACATACGTCTTGATTCTACTGTGAGTGATGAACCTTGAAGATAGATCCCAGTAGAACCTTGAAGATAGATTCATTTGTCTGATGAAGTCTGTTTAAGAGCATATGAAAGCTTGCATTCTGAATAAAACTTAGTTGGTCTTAAAGGTGCATTTGTCTGCTGCCTTGTTCTGATGAACCTTGAGTCTGTGTTAGAAGTCATTGAAATCGGGTTCTGGTTTGACAGCCTAACTGAAGAAGTCCAGTATTGAAACGTCTTGAAATCTAGAGGGGACATTTTATGAAGGCTGTAAGGATTTCCTGGTCCTTCCTACTTGAAAAACTTTCAGAACTTTTCATGGACTGTATTATGAACTTTATTTATTGAAGGAAGGAATGGTTTGAAGACTATTAATCCCTCTATTGGACACTGCAGAAATTGATTTCTAATGAATTGTAATTGTAATTTCTTTGAGGGGAAGGTATGAGGACATTGTATACACTGGTTTAAATTATATAAGGATTTAAGCATATGTATTGGTGTGGTGGTTAAGTGAGAAGACTCTTATGTGGGAGAACCAGGTTTGATTCCATTTGCAGCTGCTGGAATGGCTTTGGGTCATCCATAGCTCTGATAGGAGTTATCCTTGAAAGGGCAGCTTCTGGGTGAGCTCTCTCAGCCCCACCTACCTCACAGGGTGTCTGTTGTGGGGGGGAGGAGAAGATGAAGAAAATATTGGATTTATATCCTGCCCTCCATTCTGAATCTCGGAGTCTCAGAGCGGCTCACAATCTCCTTTATCTTCCTCCTCCACAACAGACAGCCTGTGATTTGGGTGAGGCTGAGAGAACTCTCCCAGAAGCTGCCCTTTCAAGGACAACTCCTAGGAGAGCTATGGCTAAAGGCCATTCCAGCAGGTGCAAGTGGAGGAGTGGGAAATCAAACCTGGTTTGGAGTCCGCACACTTAACCACTACACCAAACTGGCTTCACCTGGAAGGTGAGATTGTGACCGCTCTGAGACTCTGAGATTCAGAGTATAGGGCGGGATATAAATCCAAATCCTATTGTTGTTATTGTCAGCAACAGTACTGTTTGTAGCAGTATTTGTTTGCCCACCTGGGGATTGGTACCCCTAGTAAGAAGAGCCCTGTAAGCTCTTGGAGGATTGGCTACATCAGAGGGGTGTGGCCTAATAGGCAAAGGAATTCCTGCTACAAAAAAAAGCCCTGTTCTCAAGTCTCCAGGAATTTCCCGACCCAGAGCCAGCAACCACTTGCCCAGACCTGGGAAACACACGAGTGAAATAAGCCAGGGGGACTTTCTCTGCAGAGACCCACGCTTTTTACGCTTCTCTTCCTTGTAACTCCTGCTCACCCCATCAAGCAGTGATGCTGAAATCTGTTTTGCTTACAAACAAGAGACGTATCGTATAGTGGGTTCTATGCATGGCGGAGTCTCGGCATAGTGATAACAAGCTCTTTATTAGGATTCGCATAGTAAAGGGTTACAATACAAGACTGAGGATGGGGCCTGCAGGCCCAATTTATATACATCTCTAGGTTCCTGCGCTAGCACACCATTGGGTCATTCAAACCGGTGGGGGCTTGTGGTTGGTCTAGAGCTGCAGGAATTTGGATCCTGCAGCCCTTTGTTCCCACGTTCCCAAGCTCAGTCTGCCTGGCTCCAATCAGCCGGTGGGAATATCCAAGTCTTCTCTTGAGTCCACATACATAACATCACAGAAAGCCAAGTCCGTGTAAATTATTTAGGAGCCCAATTAAATTTTAACAGCCTAAGAAGACATAGGGAGAAGAAACCAGGTTGTAGTTTTTGTTTTAAATGTCAGTCTTACCTCCAAACACGGTGGCATGGGATGATGTACATACAGGTCCTATAAGGTTTGAGTCTGGTGCGGCCTTTAAGGCTGACAAAGTTTTATTCCGGGGTATAAGCTTTTGTGTTCGGGTTGCCAATCCCCAGGTGAGGGCAGGGGATCCTGGTTTGGAGGCCCCCTCCCCACTTCAGAGTTATCAGAAAGCAGGGCGAGGTTGAATGTCCACTGGTCCCCATAGGGTATAATGGAGAATCAATCTGAACATATGAAGCTGCCTTATAATGAATCAGAACCTCAGTCCATCAAGGTCAGTATTGTCTACTCCAACGGCTCTCCAGGGTCTCAAGCTAAGGTTTTCCACGCCTACTTGCCTGGACCTTTTGTAGTTGGAGATGCCAAGGATTGAATCTGGAACCTTCTGCTTCCCAAACAGATGCTCTACCACTGAGCCACCATTCCTCCCCTAATCTGAGGGTATCTGTCAAGTGCCTTGCCATGATTTATGCTTCAGTACCAATTGTTAATTGTCTGCTCCTTTGCTCCTTTATTTTTGTAACAAGTAGCAAGATTCCTTTTCTCCAGCCAGAGACAGAACCTCAAGGACAGGCTATTGATAGTGCAGCCCCTGTTTTGAGAAAGGGACTGGACAATCGGGGCGGGGTTATGCTTGCCCACACTTTGCTTCCAGCCTTGCTTTGAAAGTGTAACCGTTATGTTAAAGGATAAAGTATAGTCTTAGCAAAACCCGTTTTGCATCCAGTAGCATCAGTGACTGAATAAAACTGCCATTCAACAAAGTGGACTGTTTACGGTACTTGAGTTACTGGGGAAAGTATCTGGGGCTCGGGGCAGGGCTGTTTTTTGAGGTAAAGGTAAAAAAAGGTAATCCCCTGTGCAAGAAGAAGAAGAAGATAGAAGAAGATATTGGATTTATATCCCGCCCTCCACTCCGAAGAGTCTCAGAGCGGCTCACAATCTCCTTTACCTTCCTCCCCCACAACAGACACCCTGTGAGGTGGTTGGGGCTGAGAGGGCTCTCACAGCAGCTGCCCTTTCAAGGACAACCTCTGCCAGAGCTATGGCTGACCCAAGGCCATTCCAGCAGGTGCAAGTGGAGGAGTGGGGAATCAAACCCGGTTCTCCCAGATAAGAGTCCTGCACACTTAACCACTACACCAAACAGGCTCTCCAGTCGTTTCTGACTACGGGGTGACGTCGCATCACGATGTTTTCCTGGAAGACTTTTTACGGGGTGGTTTGCCATTGCCTTCCCCAGTCATCTACACTTCCCCCCCTCCAGCAATGGGTCCTCATCTGACCGACCTCAGAAGGATGGAAGGCTGAGTCAACACTGAGCCGGCTACCTGGACCCAGCAGAGAGATTAGACTGCAGTACTGCAGCTTTACCACTCTGCGCCACGGGGCTCCCTGGTTTTTTGAGGCAGAGGCATGTGCCTCTTCTCAACACCCCCCCCCCCAAGTTTCAAAGAGATTGAGCCAGGGGGTTCGATTCTATGAGCCCCCAAAGAAGGTGCCCCCATCCTCCATTATTTCCAGTGAAGGGAAAGCATTTAAAAGGAGTGCAATCCTTTTAAATGTGATGGCCGGAACTCCTTTCCCAGTTCAATCGTGCTCGTCACAACCTTGCTCTTGGCTCCGCCCCCGAAGTCTCCCAGCTCCACCCCCAATGTTCCTGAGTCGGACCTGGCAACCCTGTTTTGTGTACTCGCACACTTCCTCAGGTACATTGAAACCAATTTCCTCAAGCCTTACATATAAGTAGAGAGAGGGAGGGTATATCTGAGGAAGTGTGCATGCACAGGGAAGCTGATGCCTAGAATAAAACTTGATCCCTGGACTCCAACTTTGTCTTGTCGCTTCAGACCAACATGGCTGAATCTATATACTGGAGCCTTGTCAGCTGCAAGGGTTGCCAGTCTCCAGGTAGTGACGAGAGAAAACCCTAAGGTTTAGGGTTGCCAATCCCCAGGTGGGGGCAGGGGATCCCCCTGTTTGGAGGCCCTCCTCCTGCTTCAGGGTCGTCAGAAAGCGGGGGGGGGGGGGGAGGGGAGGGAAATGTCTGCTGGGAACTCTGTTATTCCCTATGGAGATTTATTCCCATAGAAAATAATGGAGAATTGATCCGTGGGTATCTGGGGCTCTGGGGGGGGCTGTTTTTTGAGGTAGAGGCACCAAATTTTCAGTACAGTATCTAGTGCCTCTCCCCAAAATATCCCCCAAGTTTCAAAACGATTGGACCAGGGGGTCCAATTCTATGAGCCACAAAAGAAGGTGCCCCTATCCTTCATTATTTCCTATGGAAGGAAGGAATTGAAAAGGTGTGCCGTCCCTTTAAATGTGATGGCCAGAACTCCCTTAGAGTTCAATGATGCTTGTCACAGCCTTGATCTTGGCTCCACCCCAATGTCTCCTGGCTCCACCCCCAAAGTCCCCAGATATTTCTTAAATTGGACTTGGCAACCCTACTAAGGTTCCGTGATCACCAGCCTCCAAAGAAGCTAGAAGCTAGAAAGTTCATAATAAGCAGGCTGAAAAGCCAATGAATGAATCATTGATGAAGGGGAGGAGCAACACAAGCACCTCCCTCACCCCAAAATGATGCCAACTCATAACCGGTTGACTACACCACGTAGTCAACAACCAGTCCTTCCACATTCAAAGGAATCCTCGGTCCAGTTGCTCCTGAGGAGACCCTGCAGTGTTTCTGAATAGTCCCAATTCCAAACATGTTATATACAAAGCATAACACAGCGACGAGGCAGTACTTTATATTCCCTCGTTTCGCTAGAAGCTTGGACCAGCTTTCAATAACTCTATCAGAGCGCAGCGAGATTCCAATTCTTTGCACACAGTTCATTTACGGTTTTCAAAAAGCCTTGCGAGTCTTGCTGACTACATGGGACGGCTTATTATGGACTTCCTAGATTGTGTCCTTCTTTTGTTTTCACTTTAGGTGCTCTGTATATCCTGGGCAGTACAATAAAAAGTAGAGATATCACCCTGCCAATAAAAGTCCGTATAGTCAAAGCAACGGTATTCCCTGTAGTAATGATGGCTGTGAGAGCTGGACCATAAGGAAGGTCGAGCACAGAAGAATAGTTGCTTTTGAGCTGTGGTGCTGGAGAAGACTCTTGAGAGTCCCTGGGACTGCAAGAAGATCAAATCAGTCAGTCATAAGGGAAATCAACCCAGACTGTTCCCTGGAAGGTCAGATGCTGAAGCTGAAGCTCAAATACTTGGGCCACCAAAGGAGAAGGGAGCACTCGCTGGAGAAGATCCTGATGCTGGGAAAGACGGAAGGCAAAAGAAGAAGGGGATGGCAAAAGAGGAGACGGCTGGACAGCGATACTGATGTAACAAACACGGATTTGAGCAGACTTCAGAGGATGGTGGGAGACAGGAGGGCCTGGCGTGACTTGGTCCATGGGGTCACAAAGAGTCGGACTCGACTGTGTGACTGAACAACAACAAAAATATCAGGGTATGCTTATAAGACGGTTTGTCTGAGAGCGTTTGTAATAATATAGAAGTGTGTTTTGTATATTTGTATAAGTGTCTTTATGCTTCTTTGGAGGCTGGCTACTCTGTGGGGCTTTCTCCCATCACTCTCTGCTGTGTTTCTCTGTTTGTTGCACAGCCTCCAGGGAGTGGCAGGAGATCTCCTGGGAACACAACTGAAACCAGAGATCAGTTCACCTGGAGAAAATGGCCACTTTAAATGGTGGAGTCTATGGCATTATATCCCTTTTAAGCCCCTCCCCCAAGCCCCGCCCTCCCCAGGCTCCACCCCCCCCCAAATCTCCAGGTATTTCCCAACTCAGAGCTGGCAACCCGATCAGCTCCACCTGCCGGAACATCAGACATTAGCAGCACACCCCTTTCTTTGCAGTTAGCTGCAACATTCAAATTCCATTTTGGGCTGCATTTTAACTAATAGCCGATTTCTCTCGGTCCTTGACTGGGCAGGAAGGACGCGTTCACTAGCCCAGGGGTGGACAGGCTTGCTTATTGGAAGAGCCACATAGAATAAATGTCAGATGTTAGAGAGCTGCAAGGAAGGAAGGAAGGCAGATAGATGGGGAAGAGAGATGGAGAGGTGGAAAGAAAGCAACTTTGAATGCATTCTCCAAGCCATTGACTAGCTTGGCTCAGAGAATTGATTTAAAGAGACAGATGACTTCTCCAGGGCTTTTTTTTGTAGCAGGAACTCCTTTGCATATGAGGCCACAACCCCTGATGTAACCAATCCTGCAAGAGCTTACAGGGCTCTTCTTACAAGGCCTACTGTAAGCTCTTGGAGGATTAACTACATCAGGGGTGTGTGGCCTAATATGCAAAGGAGTTCCTGCTACAAAAAAAAAAGTCCTGGCCTTCTCCAAGCCAGCCAATGGGGTGGTGGGGCTTTGAGAGCCACACAATATGTGTGCAAGAGCCACATGTGACTCCCAAGCCACAGTTTGGCCACCCCTTCCCTAGCCAATAGCCCTCAACCATCAGGTGTTAACATGAAGCCCCTTCCAGCCCCAAATGGCCATTTGAAAACAAGACCCGATGACAAAGCCGAAGCATCGAGAGTCCCCACTCTTCTGCCGAAGCGATGCTATAGCATTCACACTACAATGCATTTCAGTTTCCGGGAGCTTGAATACAGCGTACGAGTTCTTGTCAATTAGCTCAGCAGCAGGCAGCGCACGAGGTCTGAGCAAATAATACCCTTTGCTTTCGGCTCTTTCCATCTTATATCCACCGGGATCAAAAGCAGATTTCGAACTACAAGGCATTCCCAGCCTGGGGGATGCCGTGACAACTTCCTTGTTATTCCTCAAAACCATTATTTCATCACACACTTGGCAAGACGAGCTATACAGAGCCTCCTCATTTGTGGCATCAGGCCCAGGGAACCTGTCTTTCTGAAGCCCTGCGGAACTCAAGACATGCCTCTGGGCAATTCCCCCCCAAACAGAGTTTTGGTGCCTCCGCTCACATTCCAGAGCAGCCCAATTACAGCCCAGAAGAAACACCGAGCCGTGCAAGAATCGGGCATGCGCCCTTAATAAATGCATGTTTAGGCGCTACTTTGTCGAAAGCAGTGTTCCTCAATGGGCGGCTTATAGGCTTAGCCTAACACACACGGCTTGCCAAAGCCTTAAACTAAGGGTGTTTTTACACTGGCAGTTTGTGACTCTCTATCACCGCATTGGAAACTCACCTTTTACATTACCTAACGGTCTCACAACTGTTTTGCATCGTCGCTGCCCGAAGCATCTACATTTGTTTCGGTGAGATGAGTTTTGGAGCTGCTGTTGCAATATTTTTCTCCACACTAGTTTTGATCTGGTCTTTTCTCTACAGGCGTTTCAAGCTTGTATTGTAGAAGTTTTCATGCGTTTTTTAAAAGACTCCTCCGAAAGCCACCACAAGGTGCAGTAATCTGCATGAGAACTGAAAGCACTTGACATTTTTGCATATCATTGCTTGCCTCATCTAGTAATTTAAATTTGCATTGTTTTTGCAGTGTTGACAGGATTTCCAAGCAATCATATACATCAGGGGTGGCCAGCGGTAGCTCTCCAGATGTTTTTTGCCTACAACTCCCATTAGCCCCAGCCATTGGCCATGCTGGCTGGGGCTGATGGGAGTTGTAGGCAAAAAACATCTGGAAAGCTACCATTGGCCACCCCTGATATACATTTAACTAAGCACTGGTATTCTGGCTGCCCTCTGAGCAGAAACTCGCCCCCCCCCCCCCAAATTGAAAAGCTTAAATGTAAAAGGGAAATAATTAAAGAGGAACAGTGGCAGGCGATTTGAAGACTCTAAAACTCTGGATCAAACTGAATGTAAAATCACCCTAAAAGCAGCCAAGCTGGGCAAATGTATTTTTCAAGAGGTGCGAATAGGATTGTGAATCCTGAGTGGGATTGCCAGTCCAAGTCAAGAAATACCTGGGGACTTTGGGGGTGGAGCCAGGAGACATTGGGGGTGGAGCCAGGAGCAAGGTTGTGACAAGCACGATTGAACGCCAAAGGAAGTTCCGGCCATCACATTTAAAGGGACCACACTCCTTTAAAATGCCTCTCTCCATTTGAAATAATGAAGGATAGGGGCACCTTCTTTGGGGGCTCATAGAATTGAAACCCCTGGTCCAACCTTTTAGAAACTTGGAGGGTCTTTTGAGGAAAGGCGCTGGATGCTATACTGAAAATTTGGCGCTTCTACCTCAAAAGAAATGATCCTGAAGTGGGGGGGGGGGGTGTGCCTCCAAACCAATGGATCCCCTGCCCCCACCTGGGGATTAAGCAAACATAACAGGAAACCACAGCTTGCAGATAATTAAACATGTAGAACCAAAGCTGTGCACAATATGATTAAAATATTCATTACACCATTTATTTATATAACCTTTTTCCAGACACTTCTGTCCTTATAAGTTTTTTCAGAATCCTTCACAGTCCATTTCATAACACAAGATCAAAAACATCCATTCTTGGATGACAAATTCGTTGTAAGGTACCAACACCTGCTGTCCCGTGTGACTTTTACTCGCAGGAAGTACCGTGCATTCAAATTCCTTTCCTTTCAGGCAACACGATTCCGGCTATTCCCATGTTTCATTTAAACTTCAACAGGCTGCATATTTCTGCTAGAAGGAACCCGTGCTTAGGCAACTGCTCTCATTGGCTTTTACGCTCCATTCACAACCTGCACGACACGGTTCTCTCAGGAGAAGATTGTGAATGGAGCGTAAAAGCCAATGAGAGCAGTTTATTTGTATATGGAAACGGATGGGCTTTTTAAATTATTATTTTTAGCAGGAACGCAGTTCTGGCTGGCTTGGTGTTAGGGGGTGTGGCCTAATATGCCAATGAGTTCCTGCTGGGATTTTTCTTTAAAATGTCCAATGTGAAACAATGGTGACATCAGGGGGTGTGGCCTAATATGCAAACGAGTTCCTGTTGAAGGTTTTCTAGGGGGAAAGCCCTGAGCACAGCAAGGGAAACTGCATCGTGCCTATGCACATAATTCCCCTCATTGCCCTGCTGCTACAGTGCAAATTGGAGAGGAGAAGAAGAAGAAATTGGATTTATATCCCACCCTATACTCAGAGTCTCAGAGTGCTCACAATCTCCTTTACCTTCCTCCTGCCCCACAACGGACACCCTGTGAGCAATGTTCCCTCTAAGCTGCAGAGTCTTGTGAGCAAAAATTCTACTTTGTGAGCTACTGGCAATAAAGTTGTGAGCTACTCCATAAATTATTGTGCTCTGGGGCCATTTCCCCTGAGCTAGGACAAAAATGTGTGAGCTGGAGGCTAAAAATCTGTGAGCTAGCTCGCACTAACTCCGTGCAGAGGGAACTCTGCCTGTGAGGTAGGTGGGGCTGAGAGAGCTCTCCCAGAAGCTGCCCTTTCAAGGACAGCTCTGCGAGAGCCATGGCTAACCCAAGGCCATTCCAGCAGCTGCAAGTGGAGGAGTGGGGAATCAAACCTGGTTCTCCCAGATAAGAATCCGTGCACTTAACCACTACAACAAACTGGCTTTCTTTACTCAGCTTCCGTAGGCCACAGGAGAGACCCGCCCGCCTTCACCCACATACACTCCAGCCAGTTTTTAGCACCAGGAGCCAAGACAGAGGTCAGCCTCTTAATTCAATCATGCCTTGGACAAGCTGTGCAATCTAACTAATGACAGGGCCAGCCCTGTGCATTTTCTGTCTTGCTTTGCGCTGACCGAATCAGCATATTTATGACATTGGTTTTCTGATGTTGGACAGAAGCCCAAAGCCTGCCGCAGAGATTGCATTTCTTACGTCTGGCTCAGAGACGGGCGTGGCAAGAAAAACCTGACGTCTCTGATCATTGTGAGAATTATTATACAGCGCCACAAAGCGCTGAAGCGCATGAGCAGGTCTGTAAAGTGGGGAAACTGTTGTCATCTCCAACTAGGGTTGCCAAGTCCAATTCAAGGAATATCTGGGGACTTTGGGGGTGGAGCCAGGAGCAAGATGGTGACAAGCATAATTAAACGCCAAAGGGAGTTCTGGGCATCACATTTAAAGGGACCGCACACCTTTTAAATGCCTTCCCTCCATTGGAAATAATGAAGGATAGGGGCACCTTCTTTTGGAGGCTCATGCAATTGGACCCCCTGGTCCAATCCTTTCAAAACTTGGAGGGTACTTTGAGGAGAGGCATTGGGTGCTATGCTGCAAATTTGGTGCCTCTGCCTCAAAAAACAGGCCCCCCAGAGACCCAGATACCCGCAAATCAATTTTCCATTATATCCTGTGGGAATCGGTCTCCTTGGGTAATTCCCCCCTCCCCGCTTTCTGCTGACCTTGAAGTGAGGGAGAGGGTCTCCAAACCGGGGTATCCCCTGGCCCCACCTGGAGATTGGCAACCCTATCTCTGACAGGCGATGGAAAAAGGGATGCTGAGTACAAGAAAACAGCGGCTGTCCCCGTGACCATCTTGTGAGTTCGTAGCCAAGACAAGGTATAACCAGGGCTTTTTTTGTAGCAGCAACTCATTTGCATATTAGGCCACACACCCCATTATGTGTCCAATCCTCCAAGAGCTTACAGGGCTCTTAGTACAGGGCCACTGTAAGCTCCAGAAGGATTGGCTGCATCAGGGGTGTGTGGCCTCATATGCAAAGGAGCAGGGGTGGAATTCTAGCAGGAGCTCCTTTGCAAATGAGGCCACACACCCCTGATGTAGCCAATCCTCCAAGAGCTTACAGGGCTCTTCGTACAGGGCCTATTGTAAGCTCCAGGAGGATTGGCTACATCAGGGGGGTGCGGCCTAATATGCAAAGACGTTCCTGCTACAAAAAAAACCCAAACCCCCTGGCAACCTTCCAATCCGTTCTGTTTGCTTGTTGGGCGCGCGTTTGGTGATGACCTAATCTGACTTGTACTGAACATCAAAGAGCAGCCGTTTGATTGCTTCCATCAGCGCTTCTCCCATTTTTAGCAACATGTTCTGTTCCTGCGTGGGGGGCAACTGTGTGTTCATTTCACAGGATCCCAGAGCCCAGATGACTTCAAAGCTAATGATTTCGGTGTTGGAAGAGAGGGAATGGTTTGGGGGGGGGGGCGTTCTCGCCTTGGCTGAAGTGAGACCAGCGACCCAGTAGAAGCTGAGATGGGGCATCTCATTAGGGGGAAATTGTAGGAGAAATGGAGTGCCTTCCTTTATACTTCTTTACCCAGAGAGTGATTAAAATGTGGAATTGGCAGTCAGAGGGTGTAGTGATGGCCACAGGAATAAACAGTCTTAAAAGAGGATCAGATAGATTCATGGAGGCGAAGTCTATCAATGGCATGGTGACTTGAGGGGAACCTCCACATTTAGAGGCAGTAAACCTTTGAATCCCAGAGCCAGGAGGTAACATCACAAGAAGACTTTGGCATCTGTGCCCTGTTGCTGGTCCTCCAGAGGAACTGGTTGGCCACTGTTTGAGACAAGATGCTGGACTAGATGGACCACTGGTCTGATCCAGCAGGGCTCTGCTGAGGTTCTTATGAAGGCCTCGGCCTCTCTGCCCTGCTGTTGGCCCTCCAGAGGAACTGGTTGGCCACTATGTGAGACAGGATGCTGGACTAGATGGACCACTAGTCTGATCCAGCAGAGCTCTTCTGATGTTCTTATGAAGGCCTCAGCCTCTCTGCCCTGTTGTTGGCCCTCCAGAGGAACTGGTTGGCCACTGTGTGAGAAGGATGCTGGACTAGATGGACCACTGGTCTGATCCAGCAGGGCTCTTCTGATGCTCTTTTGTCCCAGGGGAAGGCGAACAGTGACCTAGCTAGACTAGAGTTGTCAACTCTGTGTTGGAAAATACCTTAAGTTTTTTTTTTTGAGGGGGGGGCGGTGGAGCCTGTGAATGTCAGAGTTTGGAGAGGGGTGGGACTTCAGCCAAGTCTAATATCGTAGAGTCCACCCTCTAAAGGTGGCCTTTCCTCCAGTGGAATTGATCTCTGTCATCTGGAGATCAGTTGTAATCAGGGGTTATTTTGTAGAAAAATAGGTGGTGCTCATTAGCATATGCCTTCCCCCAGCCAAACGCAACCCGATGCAAGAAAAGAGCCGCGGGCAAGCAAGGCCTGCTTGGACTGGATAGAGATCCAGCCAACCCAAGCAGGCTTCACTCACCTCGGCTCTCCTTGGCCACCTCCCCCCCCCCCCCAGTCAAAAGGCCAGCAAGCCACCTGCCACCCAAAATCACATCAGAAGTAGAGAAATGGTGGCACGGGCTTCTCCAGGGGTTAATGAGGGCTGCTGGGGGCGTGGCAAAGCCCCGGGTGGCTGGCTGGCTGCCCGCTCTCCTAATCCAGGGATTGTTATGCAGCTGCACCTGCTATTCAGTGGACAAGGTAGGTGGGGAGGAAGAGGGGGAACCCTCAGAAAGGTTCAGGAGCTGTGCTCCTGTGAGCTCCTGCTGAATTCAAGGCCTGTTTGTAATAGCAGGAAACCCCCATGCCCCACATGGTCAGGCTTTCACACTCCTTATTTCACAATCATACCATGCAAATATATATTGTTTTCTTATCTCAGGAGCCTCCTACCCTTGGCCAGTCAGTCAATTTGAGTATCTCCCATTCCTTCTGTACCAAACACTTTCCCTTGATCTTCCACCTGGCTACCATCTTGTCTGGAAAACTTGCTGCTTTCAATAAATTATCCAGTCCCCCCCCCTTCAAAATACCACCCCCTCTCCCAGGTACACCTTCCACCAGGGCAGCTCAGGAGAGAAAGCAGAGCGAGGAGAAAATGGGGCTGAAGAAATAGGGGAGGGAGGAAAGAGAAGAGGCTTTGCCACAAAGCTAGTTTTTTCCCCCAAGAGAAGCCTAAGAAACGAAGATGCTCGGCGGCTCAGGAATTCATGAATTACTGATGCCTGCAAGGAAACAAACGAGCCAGAGGATTTGACAAATACTGCTCACTCCATTCCCAGGGGGGTTGTCCCAAGAACGGTTTTAGAAGAGTCTAACAGCAGGCCTTTCATCAACCACGGGGGCTCCAGTGCTAAACATCCTAGCTCTCCCCCGCCCCCCAACATATATTATAAACTTCTGCTTGTCCTCACCTTTATAACATTTACTGTTTCTGCAATTAGGGCTACCAGTTCTGGGTTGGGGAATTCCTGGAGTCTTTGGGGGTGGAGCCTGAGAAGGGTGGAGTTTGGGAAAGGGAAGGGAAGGGACCACAGTGGGGTATAATACCATAAAATCCACTTTCCAAGGAGGAAGAAGAAGATGATGATATTGGATTTATATCCCACCCTACACTCTGAATCTCAGAGTCTCAAAGCAGCTCACAATCTCCTTGACCTTCCCCCGCACACAACAGACACCCTGTCAGGTACGTGGGGCTGAGAGAGATCTTACAGCAGCTGCCCCTTCAAGGACAGCTCTGCAAAAGCTATGGCTAACCCAAGGCCATTCCAGCAGCTGCAAGTGGAGGAGTGGGGAATCAAACCCAGTTCTCCCAGATAAGAGTCCGTGCACTTAATCACTACACCAAACTGGCTCTGGTTTTCTCCAGGGGAACTTATCTCTGTAACCTGGACACCAGTTGTAATTCCGGGAGATTTCCCCTCACCACCTGGAGACTCCAGATATCTTCTTTTTTCAATGAAAACAATGTACTAAATTACACAAAACACATGAAAAATAACAAAACGTTAGTAATGATATGGCAAAAAAAAAGGTCCAAATGTCGTAATACCCTGCTGCCAATAAGTACAAAAATAAACTGAAACCACCACGTTCTAATACAATTCAAGGCTTCCAAGTGATTTGTAGAAAATATTCAACACTCAAGAATAGTAGGTCCTCAAGGGAACTTTGATCATTATACTTCCTGTTTTGATGAATGTCTTTATCAAGAGATGCACATATAAGCAATTTAAGTCTTTATACTGAGGTTCTCAAAACTATGTATCCACAATATATTATTTTAATGCTCCTTATCTCTGGAGTCTTAATCAGGGCTTTTTTTGTAGCAGGAACTCCTTTGCATATTAGGCCACACACCCCTGATGTAGCCAATCCTCCTGGAGCTTACAGTAGGCCCAGGAATAAGAGCCCTATAAACTCCAGGGGGATTGGCTACATTGGAGGGGTGTGGTCTAATATGCAAAGAAGTTTCTGCTAAAAAAAGCGCCCTCTCTGTAACATTCACAACACAGTGGTATATTCTTCTTCTGGGCTAGAAGCTGGAGACATTCCTTGTCTGGCACTTAAAGAAGGTGCTGTCTTCACTAGTTTGGTGTAGTGGTTAAGTGTGCAGACTCTTATCTGGGAGAACCGGGTTTGATTCCCCACTTCGCCACTTGCACCTGCTGGAATGGCCTTGGGTCAGCCATAGCTCTGGCAGAGGTTGTCCTTGAAAGGGCAGCTGCTGTGAGAGCCCTCTCCAGCCCTACCCACCTCACAGGGTGTCTGTTGTGGGGGAGGAAGGTAAAGGAGATTGTGAGCCGCTCTGAGACTCTTCGGAGTGGAGGGCGGGATATAAATCCAATATCTTCTTCTTCTTCTTCTTCTTCTATTTTGTCTGTTTTCTTGCTGCCCATTTCAGGGTGGTCTTCTCTTCTTTGTAAACCAGATATTGCTTGAGTTGTGCACTGTTCTGCCCTCTTCTGAGGAAAAAGAATAGCATCTCCACATGCATGGACCTCCATGTGGAATGTCCACATCACCCGTCCCTTGAGGTATAGTAGCACAACCTGTAGGGAACAGTGTAGGACAGGGGTGGTGTTCTTATTACGGGGGACGGATTTGTTATGAGACCTTGTGGGGCCAGGCCGTGTGTGTCACAAAATGTAATGCCAAGAAGCGGAGACATCGACTTTATAAAGGAAACAGAAAAACAGAATTAAATGGTTAAAAAAAACCCTTTAAATAAAACATGCTTAAGAGACTGGCACTCTTGCATAGCGTTGCCAAGGCCAATTCAAGAAATATCTGGGGACTTTGGGGGTGGAGCCAGGGTACTGGAGCCTGGAGACTTTGGGAGTGGAGCCAGGAGCAAGGATGTGACAAGCATAATTGAACTGCAAAAGGAGTTCTGGCTGTCACATTTAAAGGGACCACACACCTTTTTAATGCCTTCCATCCATTGGAAATAATGAAGGATAGGGACACCTTCTTTTGGGCTCATAGAATTGGACCCACTGGTCCAATCTTTTTGAAACTTGGAGGGTATTTTGGGGAAAGGCACTGGATGCTATGCTGAGAATTTGGTGCCTCTACCTCAAATAACAGCCTCCTTGGATCCCCAGATACTCGTGGATCAACCCTATGGGAATTGATTTTCATAGGGAATAATGGAGCGCCCAGCAGACATTTCCCTCCGCCCACTTTCTGATACCCTGGAGAGGGTGGAGAGGGCCTCCAAAGTAGGGGATCCCCTACCCCCACCTGGGGATTGACAACTCTGCTCTTGCAGTATTTTATTTAATAGTCTCTGATAACTGAAGGAAGCAAGAGAGAGAGAGAGAGAAGGAAGCAGACTTGTTTGTGGGCTTGATAGGAGCCCCCCAGGGGCCCAATTTGGCCCCCGGGCCACACGTTTGACACTCCTGGTTTGGACACTTAAGAATATGAATTCATCCATATTCTGGCCCCTCATGTAGATATTTCCGTGCTTCTATCATAAACCCTTGTAATTTCTTACCAAATTTGTTTCACTCTCCCACATGACAGCGGGAAGGAAATCCACAACTCTTCCATTCTTCAGAGTAGCCTGAAGTTTGCGATCTTTGTGAAGCAAAAATTCACAATGACAGCATCCGGATACCGAAAGTAGAAATTGTACTTTGGTTGAAAACAGTTTTTTTAAAGGCATTTTACCTCAGAATTCTGCAGAGAGAGAGAGAGAAAAAAAGCTTCCTTTATGCACAAAGATAAAAATTATGGTGTCGAAAATATTTTCCTTCTCGCTTGTCGAGTGGGTGGAGATTACAGCAGCTCCACGAGGGGCCAAGATTAGTTGTGTAGGAGAGAAGAGGAGAAAGTACACGGGCTTTGCTGGCAATTAAATAGCTAAAGTCTGCAGGGGCTGAAGCAGTTTTGTGTCTCTTTGCTTCACTGGCTGCTGCACTCATTTCTAACCTCATCTAAAAACAGATATTCCCCACCACCACCCCGCTTGTTACATTCTCTCTTTTTTCCTCTCGCTTCATCTCACTGCTCATATTATGTATTCATTTAGTTTTGGGAAGCAGACGATGTTTCTCGGCCAGAACATGCTGGTCAGGTTTCACACGGTCAAATGTCCTGCCTGAACTTAGACCAGGATTCCCCCGTGGGCATCTTTGGGTTTCTGATACAGAGGAGAATCTCCATGAGGAGAATCAAAGCCAGCTGTGAATTTTGGTAGATTTAGCACCACGTTCGTAGGTTAGGTTCGCGATTCCCTCAGCATCGTAACAGCCAGTTTGGTGTAGTGCGCGGACTCTTATTGCTTCTCAGTCTTTTGGCGAAGATCAAGTGTAGTATCTATCCTATCTGGGAGAACTGGGTTTGATACCCCACTCCTCCACATGCTTATGTGACCTTGAGTCAGACATAAGTTCTCACAGAGCTGTTCCTCTCAAGAGCAGTTTCTGTCAGAGCTCTCTCAGCTCCACCTACCTCACAAGGTGTCTGCTATGTGGAAAGGAAGCGAAGAAGATTGTAAGCCGCTCTGAGACTCCTTTGAGTAGTGAAGGGCAGGGTATAAATCCAATGTCCTCTCTTCTCCTTCTCCCCTCCTCCTCTTTCTCCTCCTCCTCCTCTTCTTCTTCATGACACCTGTTGGAATTGAATTAGAAAATCTGTATATCTTTCAGTATTAGTTCATGGATTGGACTTCCATATCAGTAATCTTTGATGCAGTGGCAGACCAACATTTTTGGGGCCCTGAAGCTTAAACTGGAATGGGGGCCCCTTCTAAATCAACCACAATAGGGCAAAATCCAGCAAGGTCCAAAGGACCTCGAGGCCAAAATGCTGGAGAATGGGGTGGGAGACCTCTAGAGTCCTTGAAAATGAGCTGTAGAACTATTAAGCCATATACCAACTAAGGGTTTGAGGATCCAGCTGCCAAAATATAGGCAAGCTCAGAGAGCGCATAATAGGGTTCCAAAGTCCCCCGTGGCCTCTGGTGGGGGACTTTTTTACACACGCATGGTGTGATGATGTCACTCGTAAGTAATGTCATCACAGCAGCAACATCGCACACCACTCGCTCTAGGAGCTTCTGGGAAAACTCTATGGTTTCCCCAGACATGCTAGCAATTTGGGAGGAAAACTCTATGGTACCAGTCAGCTCTCTGTTCAGTTCTATAATGTTGTTGATGATGATGATATTGGATTTATATCCCGCCCTCCACTTCGAATCTCAGAGTCTCAGAGCAGCTCATGATCTCATTTATCTTCTTTCCCCACAACAGACATCCTGTGAGGTGGGTGGGGCTGAGAGAGCTCTGACAGAAGCTGCCCTTTCAAGGACAACTTTTCCAGAGCTATGGCTGACCCAGGACCATTCCAGCAGGTGCAAGTGGAGGCGTGGGGAATCAAACCCGGTTCCCCCAGATAAGAGTCCACACACTTAACCACTACACCAAACTGGCTATGAGCCCCAAAAGAAGGTGCCCCTATCCTTCATTATTTCTAGTGGGGGGGGGGAAGGCATTTAAAAAGTGTGCGGTCGCTTTCAACGTGATAGCCTGAACTCTCTTAAGAGTTCAAGTATGCTTGTCACACCCTCGCTCTTGGCTCCACCTCCCCCCCCCAAAGTCCCCAGATATTTCTTGAATTGGACCTGGCAACCTTATCCCAATGCTGGAGTGACAAGCTGAGAAATGGATCCAGACGTGGCTGGCTCCAGATTCCCCATTAAAACAACAAACCTGTAAGATTTTCAGTATTGCTGTCAGGGGGCTTTTGGCTTGAACAGTGGGTCAATGAGAGAGGAGTGAAAAGGAGGGGAGGACACAGGCTCTAGCGAAAGCATCCAAGACGCAGTAGAAAGGCCACGTCCCTCACCCAAGGTTGGACCCCTCCCATTCCTAATCGGTGTGAAGCCTAATACTATGATGCAGAGATTCAGCTCTCTGTTCAACAAAACGCCAGCCCCTTTAAACGCCTTACGAAGGATTTGCATAAACGGCGGTGAGAGAAGCCTTGAGAAACAGCTCCGCAATATCAGGAAGGGGGAAAATATGTAAATGCATTAAAGAGCTTAGCGGAGAAGAAAGTGAGGGGGGGGGGGACAGAAATCTGATAAAGGAATCAACCAGTTAAGAGAATGCATTCCTGAACGCGCTCGGCTATTTAAATCCCACCTTATAGAAAATCCTCTTAAACCGTCGCTGGATCACGTGGTGAGATGCCTAATTGAATAATGCATTCATTTACAACCGTGTACATAATCTGGGGTGTTCGTATGTACGTCCGCACATATATAGCAGAATCAAGTGGATTGGAAAGGGGGGAACAGGAGCCAGGAGAGATTAAGGTCTATAGGTGTCTATCGGCTCCAGACCTCTATAGCCCTCGCCACCCAGTTATTGAAAGAACCTCTGAAGGCCATATGTTACGGGGTGGGGGAAGATCTCTCTCTGCCCTGTGATCTGTACTTAAGACATTGTATTGTCCGTATAAGGTGGTGAAAGAGTTTTGCTTAAGTTAAATATATAAATAGATGGATGATAGACAGACAGACAGACGGTGGCTCAGTGGTAGAGCATCTGCTTGGGAAGTAGAAGATCCCAGGTTCAATCCCTGGCATCTCCAAAAAAAAAAAAGGCAAATAGGTGTGAAAAACCTCAGCTTGAGACCCTGGAGAGCCGCTGCTAGTCTGAGAAGACAATACTGACTTTGATGGACCAAAGGTCTGATTCAGTATAAGGCAGCTTCATATGTTCATATGTTCAAGATACTGACGACAGACAGATGACAGACGGACAGACAGACGGATGGATGGATGGATGGATGGATGGATGGACGGACGGACGGATGGATGGTAGCTGATAGATGATGGATAGACAAATGTGCACACGCACACAAACCCTTGGGGACAAAATTGGCTGGTAAAGGTAGTCACCTGTGCAAGCACCAGTCGTTTCTGACTCTGGGGTGATGTCGCATCATGACGTTTTCACGCCAGACTTTACGGGTTGGTTTGCCATTGCCTTCCCCAGTCATCTACCCTTTCCCCTCAGCAAGCTGGGAACTCATTTTACCGACCTCGGAAGGATGGAAGGCTGAGTCTACCTCAAGCCAGCTACCTGAACCCAGCTTCCGCTGAGATCCAACAGGTCGCGAGCAGAGAGCTTTGACTGCAGTACTGCAGCTTTACCGCTCTGCGCCACGGGGCTGGTAGGGCTCAGTTAATAGGCTAGGAACAAATTGGCCAGCAAACGACTTCACTCGGAGTCTCAGAGTGCCTTCCAATCGGCTTCCCTTCCTCTCCTCGCAAGCACCCTTATGAGGCAGGTGGGTATGAGAGAGCTCTGAGAGAACTGCTCTTGAGAGAACAGCTCTGAGAGAACTGGGACTGGCTCAAGGTCACTCAGCTGGCTGCATGTGGAGAAGTGGGGAATCAAACTCAGCTCTCCAGATTAGAGTCCGCCGCTCTTAACTAAGCTGGCTCTCTTATCTGGAGAAGCCGAGGGTTGAACCAGAGACCTTCTGCATGCCGAGTAGATGCTCTGCCACTGGGGACAACTAAAGTGCGGTCACATTATGTCTGGGCAGGAAGTACATTTATCATCATTTGAATAATTCTGGGAACCTCTCTCTCACTGTCTCGCTCTCCCAGCCACAATTTAAGCTTTGAAACTCTGCAGCTCACAGAAAGCCCGAGGAACACCTAAACCTGCAACACTCTCTCACAGACCATTCATCCATCAAAGTTAGTTTCATCTACTTAGACTAGCAGCGGCTCCCTAGGGTCTCAGGCAGAGGTCTCTGACGTCACCTATTGCCTGGTTTTATAGCTGGAGCTGGGGGTGTTGAAAAATCCCTGTAAACGAAGAAGATGATACTGGATTTATATCCCGCCCTCCACTCCGAAGAGTCTCAGAGTGGCTCACAATCTCCTTGACCTTCCTCCCCCACAACAGACACCCTGTGAGGTGGGTGGGGCTGGAGAGGGCTCTCACAGCAGCTGCCCTTTCAAGGACAGAGTCTCAGAGTGACTCACAATCTCCTTGACCTTCCTCTCAAACAACAGACACCCTGTGAGGCGGGTGGGGCTGAGAGGGCTCTCACAGCAGCTGCCCTTTCAAGGACAACTCCTGCCAGAGCTATGGCTGACTCAAGGCCATTCCAGCAGGTGCAAGTGGAGGACTGGGGAATCAAACCCGGTTCTCCCAGATAAGAGTCCGTGCACTTAACCACTACACCAAACTGGCTGTCAGGACGTGGAGATCTCAGCAGTAACCTGCCTCTCGCTAAGCTAAAGGTCTCCTTAAGAGCTGATTTCTCTCAGTCAGGGCTTTTGTTATAGAAAAAGGCCAGCGGGAGCTCCTCCATGCCTCTCCCCATGTGCCTGCCGCAATGGGCACACGGGGGAAGGCTGAAGCCATCGGGGCGGCATTTAAAGATGTCTCCCTGTGCCTTCCCCAGAGTGCCAGCCGGAGCCCTGGCCCGCCCAGGCAGAGCTCCGCTCCTGTGTGCTCCTACCCCAAAAAAGCCCTGCTTTCAATAAGTAACACTGGGACCTTCTCAGAGCATCTTTGGCAGTGATGAGATTTGAACCCATGGCACCAAAATGCATGGAGCCTAAATCCAGCACCATAACAGTGTGGGGTTTTTTTTAAGCGGGAGCTCCTTTGCATATTAGGCCACGCACCCCTGATGTAGCCAATTCTCCAAGAGCTTACAGAACTCTTCTTACAGGGCCTACTGTGAGCTCTTGGAGGATTGGCTACATCAGGGGGGGGGGGGTGTAGTCTAATATGCAAAGGAGCTCCTGCTACAAAAAAAGGCCTCAGGCATACTGCCACTTGATTAACCCAGTGGCCTCTCTGCTATATATCAGAGCTCCCCCTCTGAGGGAGGGGGAAACGGAACAAAACTCAGGTTAGAACGGATAAAAGGAAGTCCTTCTTCACCCAAAGGGTGCTTGACACATGGAATTTACTGCCACAGGAGGTGATGGCGGCTACAAGCATAGCCAGCTTGAAGAGGGGATTGGACCAGGTCCGTAGCTACAGCGGGGCCTGGGAGGGACCAGGCCCATCCTTTCAATCCCCCCCCCTTCCAACTATATGCCGCCCCCTCATTGGAGGGCCCCCAATCTGTCCCCTTTGCTCACCGCCACTCTGAACAAGTAATAGCATTGCTGCTGGTCTTATCGCTTTTTTCCTCTTCTCTTTCCTCCCCATGGTGCAGAGTGTTAAAGCTGCAGTACTGCAGTGCAAAGCTCTGCTCACGACCTGAATTCAATCCCTGGCGGAAGCTGGGTTTTCAGGTAGCCGGCTCAAGGTTGACACAGCCTTCCATCCTTCTGAGGTCGGTAAAATGAGGACCCAGCTTGCTGGGGGGAAAGTGTAGATGACTGGGGAAGGCCATGGCAAGGAAAGGAAGGAAAGGTTCCCTGTGCAAGCACCAGTCGCTTCCGACTCTGGGGTGACGTTGCTTTCACAACGTTTTCACAGCAGGCTTTTTTACGGGGTGGTTTGCCATTGCCTTCCCCAGTCTTTTACACTTCCCCCCAGCAAGCTGGGGACTCATTTCACATACCTCAGAAGGATGGAAGGCTGAGTCAACCTTGAGCCGGATACCGGAATCCAGCTTCCGCCGGAATCGAACTCAGGTCGTGAGCAGAGAGTTCAGACCACAGTACTGCAGTACTGCTACTTTACCACTCTGCACCACGGTGCAATGGCACACCACCCCGTAAAAAGTCTGCCATGAAAATGCCAGTTTGGTGTAGTGGTTAAGTGTTCAGACTCTTATCTCGGAGAACCGGGTTTGATTCCCCACTCCTCCACTTGCACCTGCTAGCATGGCCTTGGGTCAGCCATAGCTCTGGCAGAGGTTGTCCTTGAAAGGGCAGCTGCTGTGAGAGCCCTCTCCAGCCCCACCCACCTCACAGGGTGTCTGTTGTGGGGGAGGAAGGTCAAGGAGATTGTGAGCCACTCTGAGACTCTTTGGAGTGGAGGGCGGGATATAAATCCAATATCTTCTTCTTCTTCTTCTTCCTAACACACCTTGCAGAGCAAAGGGTGGGGGAAGAGAGTCAAGAGTTCTCTTTCTCTCTGAGAGAGGGTCACTTAAGAAAGGGGTGGGGGAGCAGAGCTGCTGTGACTGCCCAGGCACAAAGGGGGGTTTAGTTTGTGGGACTCAGTGCTGAGAGCCCTGGGCTGCCCCAAACCAGATGGCCTCCCTGCCCCCCCCAAAAACAACAAATCCTGCTGTGAGGATGAAACATGAAATCCTGGCTACAGCCCTGGATTGGACAAACATCTGGAGCAGAGGTCCATCAGTGGCTATTTAGCCACAGCCTATTGTTGGGACTCTCTGTCTGGGGCAAGTGATGTTCTGTATTCTTGGTGCTTGGCGGGGCGGGGGGCAATAGTGGGAGGGTTTCTACTGTCTTGGCCCCACTGGTGGACCTCCTGATGGCACTTGGGGTTTTTTGGCCTCTGTGTGAAACCGAGTGTTGGACTGGATGGGCCATTGGCCTGATCCAACATGGCTTCTGTTATGTTCTTATAAACAGCTTCAAGAGAGGACTGGATAAATATACGGAGCAGAGGTCCATCAGTGGCTATTAGCCACACCGTATCGTTGGGACTCTGTCTGGGGCAGTGATGCTCTATATTCTGGGTGCTTGGGGCAGGGGGCCACAGTTGGAGGGCTTCTAGTGTCCTGGCCCCACTGGTGGACCTCCTAATGGCACCTGGGGTTTTTGGCCGCTGTGTGACACAGAGTGTCGGATTGGATGGGCCATTGTCCTGATCCAACATGGCTTCTCTTCTGTTCTTAACACGGCTGCTCTCATTGGTTGCCTTTGCATTGAACCATTCAGCTGGCTTTCACCCACAGACTTGCAAGAGGAGAAACAGCAAGGCAGGATCCACATCAGATGCAAACAGCTGCTTCCAGAGGTCTGCTGTTTGCAAGCCTTATCTGTCAGGGAGGAGGGGGGGGGGAACCAAAACAAAACAGGAAACAACTCCTGCCTTTTAAGATTTAGCGCCAACGAAATCAGCCTCCTGCAAATTGTCCTGAATGTTCAGCGGAAAAAAAGTCCAGCCCTTCGGTGACAAAGAGATCCCAATCAGACAGCTGCTCAGGTTGAAGAACGCATGCACACGAGTCAGGGGCCGCGTGCCAGCCTGCTGACAGGGCCACCGGGACAACAGAGATCTGCCAAAGCTGTGTGCACTGATAACGTCGCAGCTAGACAACGGAACATCCATCTTCTAATCTCCAGGGCCCGCAGGTTTCTGTGGAAGAGGCTTTTGCGAAAACGATCTCGCCCCAGAGCCGGACTGCCATCTGCAAACGAGCGACTGATAACAGAGGCTTGGTTTCACAATTTGGAGACACAGCAAAACCCGGTCGTGCCCTGCTTTGCCCAAACAATTACAGCATATTTAACCTGCTACATTCTCTGTCTCCCTCTCTCTCTCTGTCTCTTTCTCTCTCTCTGCAGCCAGTTCGGTGTAGTGGTGAAGTGTGCGGACTCTTATCTGGGAGAACCAGGTTTGATTCCCCACTCCTCCACTTGCACCTGCTGGAATGGCCTTGGGTCAGCCAGAGCTCTGGCAGAGGTTGTCCTTGAAAGGGCAACTGCTGTGAGAGTCCTCTCAGCCCCACCCACCTTACAGGGTGTCTGTTGTGGGGGGAGAAGATATAGGAGATTGTAAGCCGCTCTGAGTCTCTGATTCAGAGAGAAGGGCGGGGTATAAATCTGCAATTCTTCTTCTTCTCCTCCTCCTCCTCCTCCCTCCCTCCCTCTCTCTCTCAGATGCATAAGATACATCAGGGCTTTTTTTTAGGAGGAACGTACAGGAATGCAGTTTCTTGATGTCCGGGGGAGTGGCCTAATATGCAAATGAGTTCCTGCTGGGCTTTCTCTACCAAGAAAGCCCTGTGTGAAACAACAGTGATGTCGGGTGTGTGGCTTATAGGAGATTGGATAAAAATATGGAGCAGAGGTCCATCGGTGGCTATTAGGCACTGTGTGTGTGTGTGTGTGTGTATTTTGGCCACTGTGTGATACAGAGTGTTGGACTGGATGGGCCACTGGCCTGATCCAACATGGCTTCTCTTATGTTCTTACGTGACACAGAGTGTTGGACTGGATGGGCCACTGGCCTGATCCAGCATGGCTTCTCTTATGTCCTTATAGCTTAATATGCAAATGAGTTCCTGCTGGGCCTTTTCTATTAATTTATTTAATGATTTATATCCCGCCCTTCCCACAAGTGGCTCAGGGCGGCTCACAACAAAGACCTTTCTAGCAAGAAAGCCCTGTGTGAAAAAACGGTGATGTCAGGGGATGCAAATGAGTTCCTAATTTTTTTAGGAGGAACGTACAGGAATGCAGTTCCTTGGTGTCTGGGGGAGTGGCCTAATATGCAAATGAGTTCCTGCTGGGCTTTTTCTACCCAAAAAGCCCTGCATAGGATGAATAAGAAAATGGTAGATGATCAGAAACACCGCTCCCTGATGCTTGCGTATATGCCCCATGGATCAGTCACGTGGCTGCTCATCACTCTTACTAAATAAGGAAAATTAATTTAACACAAATGTGATTAAAAAAAAAAAGTTCAAACAGGAGTCCTCTAGAGCAGCCAGGCAACAAACCCGTTCAACGCCATTCATCAAAGCCTCTCAAAGAACACTAATAATATTCATGAACTCCAAAGGCCCAGTATGGTTCTGCTCTGTTTGAGAGCCTTTGCAATTATTTTGCCATTTTAAAGAGGGGGTGGGCTGAGCATCTCTTTCTCCCCACCGCCATGAAGCCAGCTGCTTCAGGCTTTTATTGCTGTCACGCACCAGAGTGTCACACGCAACAAAGTTCAGAGAAGAAGGACGCCAACCCACTTGAGGGTTCGGCGCAGAGGAAAGATGACACACAAAAGCCCAGCCTTGAAGCCTGATGCCGGTTTTCGTTTCTGCGCATGAGCTACACCAAAGGCGGTCTCTGGAGGCTGGGGAGGTTGCGCCTGGGCCAGGCGCATGGGCTAAATAATTAATAAAATCTGAGAGCGAGGGGTTTTCAGTTCACTCTGCTGGTACTTCAGTGGCTTAAAAGAAGCGAGGAGATTAGACCAGTGTTGCCTTATGACTGCATTCCCTCAGAGTCATTCCCACTGGTTGAATTATCGCTGCAAACACCTGCAAGCCACCGTGGACTTATACTCAGTTTGCTCTTACAGGCAAGCGGCAAGCGCCATGATTTAGTTATTTTGAACACTGTTATCTTGCCTCTGTCAAGTAGGCTTGAAACTCAACATCAAAAAAACTAAGTTCATGGCATCCAGCCCCATCACACCTTGGCAAATAGAAGGGGAAGACATGGAAGTAGTGACAGACTTCACATTTCTGGGATCCAAGATCACTGCAGATGGTGACTGTAGCCGTGAAATTAACAGACGTTTGCTCCTTGGGAGGACAGCTATGGTGAACCTGGGCAGTATAATAAAAAGTAGAGACATCACCCTGCCAGCAAAAGTCTGTATAGTCAAAGCGATGGTATTCCCAGTAGTAATGTATGGCTGTGAGAGCTGGACCATAAGGAAGGCCAAGCGCAGAAGAATAGATGCTTTTGAGCTGTGGTGCTGGAGAAGAATCTTGACAGTCCCTGGGACTGCAAGAAGATCCAATCAGTCAGTCCTAAGGGAAATCAACCCTGACTGTTCCTTGGAAGGTTAGATGCTGAAGCTGAGGTTCAAATACTTTGGCCACCAAAGGAGAAGGGAGCACTCACTGGAGAAGACCCTGATGCTGGGAAAGACAGAAGGCAAAAGAAGAAGGGGACGGCAAAAGAGGAGATGGTTGGACAGCGTTACTGATGTAACTAACACGAATTTGAGCAGACTTTGGAGGATGGTGGAAGAAAGGAGGGCCTGGCGTGACTTTGTCCACGGGGTCACAAAGAGTCGGACTCGACTGTGCGAATGAACAACAAAAATCTTGCTTTTCCAACAACCTGCCTAGGGTTGCCAATCCCCAGTTGGGGGCAGGGGATCCCCTGGTTCAGAGGCCTTCCCCCTGCTTCAGGGTTATCAGAAAGCGGAAGGATGGGTGGGAATGTTGAACATTTGCTAGGTGTTCCATTATATCCTATGGAGACTGGCATAATAGAGAATCAATCTGTGGGGCTCTGGGGGGGGGGTTGTGTTTTGAGGTAGAGGCACCAAATTTGCAGCATAGCATCTGATGGCTCTCCCTAAAAAGACCCCCAAGTTTGAAAAAGATTGGACCAGGGGGTTCAATTTTATGAGCCCTAAGAGAAGGTGCCCAATCCTCCATTATTTCCAGTGGACAGAAGGTATTTAAAAGGAACACAGCCCCTTTCATTTGTGATGGCCAAAACTCCCTTTGGAGCTCAGTTGCGCTTGTCCCAACCTTATTCCTGGCTCCACCCCCAAAGTCTCCTGGTTCCACCCCCAAAGTCTCCAGATATTTCCTGCATCAGACCTGGCAAACCCTAAACATGCCCAAGGTGGCTTACAGAATAGAAATTATAAGAAAGCAAAAAAGAACGTAAGAGAAGCCATTTTGGATGAGGCCGATAGCCCATCCAGTCCAAAACTCTGTGTCACACTGTTGCAAAACCCCCCAAAAAACCCCAGGGGCCATCAGGAGGTCCATCAGTGGGGCCAGGACACTAGAAGCCCTCCCATTGTTGCCCCTCCCAAGCACCAAGAAGACAGAGCGTCACTGCTCCAGACAGAGAGTTCCAACAATAACCTGTGGCTAATAGCCACTGATGGACCTCTGCTCCATATGTTTATCCAATCCCCTCTTGAAGCTAGCTATACTTGTAGCCACCACAACCTCCTGTGACAGTGAATTCCACGTGTTAATCACCCTTTGGGTGAAGAAGGACTTCCTTTTATCCGTTCTAATCCAACTGTTCAGCAATTTCATTGAGTTCCCACGAGTTCTTGTATTGTGCAAAAGGGAGAAAAGGACTTCTTTCTCTACCTTCTTCTCTATCCCATGCATAATCTTGTAAACCTCTATCATGTCACCCCTCCGCCGACGTTTCTCCACGCTAAAGAGCCCCGAGCGTTTTAACCTTCCTTCATAGGGAAAGTGTTCCAACCCTTTAATCATTCTAGTCGCCCTTTTCTGCACTTTTTCCAATGCTATAATATCTTTTGTGAGCTGCGGTGGCCAGAATTGCACACAGTACTCCAAAGGAGGCTGCACCATCCATGGCAGGACATTAATTCAAACTCAGCATTCATCCTGGCCTGGGTTTTTCTTTGGATGCCCACTTTGCCCAGCTTTCCGGCCTTGCTTTGACGCAACCTCACACTCCCCTTCCCTTTTCTGCTTCTTCACTATAAATATCCCATCTCACTCCGGAGGTGAGCCGAGAACTTTCGAAAACAGCCCGGCCGTTGCTGCCTTTCTGAAGGAAGCGCTAAAAATAGCTAAGAGCCTTTTTCTCTCCCACCCCCACCCCTCCCACCACATCCTTCTTCTTTGCAGATAATTCCCCCCCCCGCCCCCTCCAAGCAGGTTTGCTTTTGAGAGCTGGATTCCATCCACCCACCCCATCTTCCCAAGGCAATAGATGTTCTCTCCGGTGCTTCTCTTCCCTTCGGCTTCTCGTATGTTTTTTTTAAAAGCCAATGAAATGGCCTCATTACTACGGTGACAGCTTGCACGTTGCCAACAGTGCACAGCGGGCAACTGAACAGTTTACGGCGCATCTGTTAATGCCACATGGATCTAAAAGGCGGCGATGTGGGAAGGGACGATTATTGGAGTGCAGAAAAGGTTGGGTGGCTCTCCGAGCCCAGCATCGTCGGAGAACACGCATGCGTAGGACTGTTTGCGATTTGAACAATGGTGATGGCAGGGGGTGTGGCCTAATGAGTTTCTGCTGGACTTTCTCTACAAAAAGGGACTGCAGAAAATAAAGCATCTCAGAAGTAAAAATGCAGGGCTTTTTTTTCTAAGCAGGAACGCACAAGAGCACAGTTCCAGCTGGCTTGGTGTCAGGGGGTGTAACTTGAAATGACATTTAAATTTAATTTACATTTAATTTGAAATTAAATTAAATTAATTTTTACAGGGTGGGATTGTAGGAAAAGCCCCGCAGGAATTTATGTACACATTAGGCCACGCCCCCTGCCATCACCATTGTTTCACTCTGAGCTTTTTTGTAGAAAAAGCCCAGCAGGAACTGATGTCCATATTAGGCCACGCCCCCTGCCATCACCATGGTTTCACTCTGAGCTTTTTTGTAGAAAAAGCCCAGCAGGAACTTATGTGCATATTAGGCCACGCCCCCTGCCATCACCATGGTTTCACTCTGAGCTTTTTTGTAGAAAAAGCCCAGCAGGAACTTATGTCCATATTAGGCCACGCCCCCTGCCATCACCATGGTTTCACTCTGAGCTTTTTTGTAGAAAAAGCCCAGCAGGAACTTATGTGCATATTAGGCCACGCCCCCTGCCATCACCATGGTTTCACTCTGAGCTTTTTTGTAGAAAAAGCCCAGCAGGAACTTATGTCCATATTAGGCCACGCCCCCTGCCATCACCATTGTTTCACTCTGGGCTTTTTTTGTAGAAAAAGCCCAGCAGGAACTTATGTGCATATTAGGCCACGCCCCCTGCCATCACCATTGTTTCACTCTGAGCTTTTTTGTAGAAAAAGCCCAGCAGGAACTTATGTCCATATTAGGCCACGCCCCCTGCCATCACCATTGTTTCACTCTGAGCTTTTTTTGTAGAAAAAGCCCAGCAGGAACTTATGTGCATATTAGGCCACGCCCCCCGCCATCACCATTGTTTCACTCTGGGCTTTTTTGTAGAAGAAGCCCAGCAAGAACTTATGTGCCTATTAGGCCACGCCCCCTGCCATCACCATTGTTTCACTCTGAGCTTTTTTTGTAGAAAAAGCCCAGCAGGAACTTATGTGCATATTAGGCCACGCCCCCTGCCATCACCATTGTTTCACTCTGAGCTTTTTTGTAGAAAAAGCCCAGCAGGAACTTATGTGCATATTAGGCCACGCCCCCTGCCATCACCATTGTTTCACTCTGAGCTTTTTTTGTAGAAAAAGCCCAGCAGGAACTTATGTACATATTAGGCCATGCCCCCTGCCATCACCATTGTTTCACTCTGGGCTTTTTTTGTAGAAAAAGCCCAGCAGGAACTTATGTCCATATTAGGCCACGCCCCCTGCCATCACCATTGTTTCACTCTGAGCTTTTTTGTAGAAAAAGCCCAGCAGGAACTTATGTCCATATTAGGCCACGCCCCCTGCCATCACCATTGTTTCACTCTGAGCTTTTTTGTAGAAAAAGCCCAGCAGGAACTTATGTGCATATTAGGCCACGCCCCCTGCCATCACCATGGTTTCACTCTGGGCTTTTTTTGTAGAAAAAGCCCCGCAGGAAATCATGTGCCTATTAGGCCACACCCTCGACACCAAGCCAGCTGGAACTGCGCTCCTGTGCATTCCTGCCAAAAAAAAGAAAAAGAAAAAAGCTCTGCATTTTTACTTCTGAGATGCTTTATTTTCTGCAGTCCCTTTTTTTGGAAAGCTCAGCAGTACATCTCGGGATGCCAGCCTCCAGGTGGGACCTGGGGAGGTCATAGAATTGCAGCTCATCTCCAGACTACAGAGATCAGCTCCCCTGGAGGCTTTGGAGGGTGGACTCTAGGGCATCGTGCTCCACCAACTGAGGGCCCTGTCTTCCCCAGGCTCCACCCTCAAATCTCCAGGAATTTGCCAACATGGATCTGGCAACCCCACCCCCTCATTCCCTGTTGGTGGCCAGGGGTGGTGGTGGTGGGGAGACCTGGCTACCTGAGTTGTTGCAATGCTGGACTTCCTTGGTGGTCTCCCATGCAAGCACTAACCAGGTCTGACCCTGTGTACCTTCTTGTACATTGTTTCAGCCTGGTGAAATGAAAATTTGGTCTATTTTCAGTCATGCTTTGCTTCGGGCAGGCTGCTTATCTTTTTTTGTTTTTTTTAAACTGTGCATGCATGAAGCACTAACTTTGACTCCGTTTGAATGCCTTTTATATCTTACCTTTTGGGATTTGATCATCTAACTTGGTTACCTAGCTTAGTAACGACAATAATGGTTTGACATGTATTTTTATTTGTAAATACTATCTCTCGGTGATAGTTTTTAATATTTATTTTGCCTTGCATATACTCCAGAGAAGAACAAAAAAAAGGCCATTGTATCGTTTTTTTAAAAAATTCCATCCTAGGCGTTATAAATTTGGCTTTCCTGGTTTATACCATACTGATTTAAAAATGTATTTCTGGTGTTTATTTTGCTTATTGTAAACAATCTGAAAGTTAATTAAAAAAACAACAACTGTGCACGCATGAACAACTGAAAAGATTTATCTGACCTTTGCCTTACCACAAAGACACTTCAGAAGTAGAGTTGCCAGGTCCAATTCAAGAAATATCTGGGGACTTTGGGGGTGGAGCCAGGAGACAGTGGGGGTGGAGCCAGGAGCAAGGGTGTGATGAGCATAATTGAACTCCAAAGGGAGTTCTGGCCATCACATTTCAAGGGACCTTCTAAATGCCTTCCCTCCGTTGGAAATAATGGATGGGGCACCTTCTTTGGGGGCTCGTAAAATTGGACCCCCTGGTCCAATCTTTTTGAAACTTGGAGAGTGTTTTGAGGAGAGTCACTGGATGCTGTGCTGCAAATCTGGTGCCTCTATCTTGAAAAACAGCCCCCCCAGAGCCCCACAGATTGATTATTATGCCAGTCTCCATAGGATATGATGAAGCGCCCAGCAAACGTTCGACATTCCCACCCTCCGCTTTCTGATAACCCTGAAGCAGGGGGAGGGCCTCTGAACCAGAGGATCCCCTGCCTCCTCCTGGGAATTAGAAACTTTATTCAGAAATATTGCAAAGTGTTGCCTTGTTGGAGTGGAACGGAGGGAGATAATGCACACGATGTTATGAGTACTAGCCAGTAGGAGCTGAGCTCCTTGGAGGGCAGAGAATTCTTAGCTCGTTTGGGGCATAAACTATTCTAATTAGGAAATAAAAGCATGCCTCACCCAACAGGCATTTTGGGAAAGACTTTCATCATGCTGTCAGAGGAAAACATACGCCGCTGAACACAAACTACACTCTCATCCCATTTATTTGCTTGCTGTCATGCATACACATAAAACTCAGATTCCCCGCCCACTCTGAAAACCAGAACATATGTCTCTGTGCTCAAAACAAGATCAGGCATAAATTCGAGCATGCAAAATAAGATTACAGTTTAGCCTTCTTGTTTCTCTACAGCAAACTAAATTACCCTAAGTAGGGCGGGGTGGGGGTGGGGGGAGGCGGAATACAGATCAAACACACCAGAGCTGACTGTTTGCTTTGAGAGCCAAAGAGAGGAAGCTAAATGAACAACCTGGAATGGCCTTGTACGGACCCCCTTGGATTTACAGACGGCAGCGGGGCACCTCTCACAGACACCTTTCCCCACAAATTGGAATTATCAAGTTTTTCTGATATTAAGAACATAAGAGAAGCCATGTTGGATCGCTCTGTGTCACACAGTGGCCAAAAACAAAAACAAGAAAACTCCCATGTGCCAACAGGAGGTTTATCAGTGGGGCTAGAATCCCTTCCACCCCCCACCCCAAGCACCAAGAATATAGAGCATCACTGCCCCAGAGAGAGTTCCAGCAATACACTGTGGCTAATAGTCACTGATGGACCTCTGCTCCATATGCTGATCCAATCCCCTCTTGAAGCTTATGGTTGCAGCCGCCACCACCTCCTGTGGCAGTGAATTCTACGTGTTAATCAACCTTTCGGTGAAGAACTTCCTTTTATCCGTTCTAACCCAACCGCTCAGCTATTTCATTGAATGCCCATGAGTTCTTGTATTGTGAGAAAGTACTTTTGTATCAAAGGATTTGGGGTTGGGGAGCAAGCTGTCATGGGTGCTGGGGACCCTTCAGAGGAAGTTGAGTCTGATGAGGAAACTGTGCCCCTGCCACCTGCACCAGTGCCCCTGCCTCCTGCTGGAGAAGATCCCAGCCCCCCTGCCTCGCCCTCTCGGGTGGCTCGTGTGCGTGACCGCCTCCGGCAGGACCTCAGGGATCGGAGGAGGGCGGCACGCTCACAAGCAAGACGCTCCCTGAGCCCTGAGTTCTGAGAGGATTCTGGCCCTTCTAAGAGCAAGGATGCTTGAGTGGTAACAGGATCCTGGCTGCCTCCCTGAGCCAGCAATTAGCCCAAACGGGCAACAGCCAGCAGAGGGCTATATAGCTGTGGGCTTTGGGAGGAAGCTTTGTGGAAGCAACTAGTCATCTCCCTGACATTCTAGCATCCACTCCGGCTTGACTTTGGTTCCTGACTCCCTGACTTTGGCTTTGGACTTCTGGACTCCCTGACCTCGGCTTCTGGACCTCAGACCTGCGATACTTCTACAGTGATTCGGATTTGGCGCCTCGGACCCTCCTGCTTACTGGCTACAGACCTCGGACTGCCTCTGGACTTTGCCTGACCCGGCCCCAGCCGTGACAGATTGCTTCCACCGACAAACACCCACTCCACAGGATGGATGCTGAAGCAAGTGAAACCACAGAACTACTGGCTGCGCTCCAAGCCCAGGTACAGCAGCTAACACAGGCAGTAGTGCACTTGCAGCAACAACCTGCGGCCAGTGCTCCAGCCAAGTGCCCAGTTCCCCAACCTGACAGATTTGGGGGTGCCGTGGAAGAATTTCCTGCCTTCCTAGCACAGTGTCGGCTGTACTTTGAACTGAGAGCACGGGACTTCCTCAATGACAAAACCAAGGTGTGTTTCGTCATCAGTCTGTTAAAGGGGCAGGCGGCCAAATGGGCCACACCCTTACTGGTCGCGTCCTCTCCCCTACTGACTGATTACCAGGGGTTTGAGGCCCACCTGTCTGCTGCTTTCTCAAACCCAGTCCAAGCAGCCACAGCCAACCGGAAGATCAGGGCACTGAAACAAGGCAACTCCTCGGTGGCTCAATATGCCACTGAATTCAAGCTCCTGACCCAGGACTTGGCGTGGAATGAGGCTGCCCAGATGGACCAGTTTACTGAGGGGTTGGCAGAGGAGGTCCTGGATGAACTGGCCAGGGTGGAGCAGCCACCCACGCTCCAAGAACTTATCACCCTCTGCCTCCGCATCGATGGCCGCCTGGAAAGTCGCCGCCAAGCCAAGACCAGAGGGCGCCAGCTCCCTGCGCCGCGCTACCTGGCTCCTCGCCCGTCCCCAGCTAGTACCAGCACCAAGGATGAGCCTATACAGCTTGGAGCTGCTCGACCCCGCCTGACCCCAGAGGAAAAGACCAGACGCCGCACGCAGAATCTGTGCCTCTACTGCGGCACGGCAGGCCACTATGCCTCTGGCTGCCCTGCTAAGCATCGGATACCTGGACCTTCGCTGCCACCGCCGCCAAAAGGGCAGCCCCAGGCGTAAGTGGACCCCCCAGCCTGGGGCGACTAGCTGGGTCCTCCGAACAGCGGGCTGATACCCCAGGGCCATTCCTGCTACCAGTCAAACTCCGTCTGCCTGACGAACGCTGGCTGTTCGTGTATGCCATGCTGGACTCGGGAGCGGCCCACTGTTTTATAGATGCCGCCTTTGTGAAGCAGCACCAGATCCCTGTGCAGACAAAAGGGATTCCGTCGCTGGTGGAGGCTATTGACGGGCGCCTCCTCCGTTCTGGCCCCGTCACCCAGGAGACCTGTCCCATCACCTTCCACGTCCAGCAGCACCAAGAACAGCTGCGGTTTGATGTCGCCCGCATGCCTCGCTTCCCGCTGATTCTAGGCCTTTCCTGGCTGAAGCTGCACAACCCCATCGTGGACTGGGCCCAGCAGGAACTACGCTTCCGAGACCCATGCCCCCATCTGACTCCTCCCACCACTCTAGCAGCTGGCATCCCGAGTGGTGGTCCTCAGCTCCCTCAGAAGTATGTGGACTTTGCTGATGTCTTCGAAGAGACAGGAGCTGATCAGCTTCCCCCTCACCGGCCCTACGACTGTGCCATTGATTTGGTACCTGGGGCACCACTCCCGGTGGGGCGTCTGTACCCAATGTCGGAGCCGGAGTTGGCAGCTCTGCGAGACTTCCTGGACAAGAACCTGAAACGCGGATTCATCCGACCCTCAACCTCTCCCCTATCTGCTCCAGTGCTCTTCGTGAAGAAGAAAAGTGGGGAGCTCCGGCTGTGCAATGACTACCGGGCCCTGAACAAGATCACCATCCGCGACCGGTACCCTCTACCACTGATCCCTGAACTCTTGGATCGCCTAAAGGGGGCCCAAATCTACACCAAGCTGGACCTCCGTGGAGCGTACAATTTGGTGCGCATACGGCCCGGAGACGAATGGAAGACCGCGTTTGGGACCCGATACGGGCAGTACGAGCACCTGGTAATGCCCTTCGGACCGACCAATGCCCCCGCTGTCTTCCAGAGGTTCATGAATGACATATTCCGGGACCTGCTCGACCGCTTCGCGATCATATACCTGGATGACATCCTAATTTACTCCCGCAATCCTGCCCAGCACGCCGAGCACGTCCGCCAGGTCCTGCAGCGCCTAAGAGCCCATGGTCTCTACGCCAAGCTGGAGAAGTGCGACTTCGACCTGCGCTCCGTCGAGTTCCTTGGGCACATCGTGTCACCGCAGGGGATCCTCATGGACCCGAAAAAAGTAGAAGCGGTCCTGACCTGGCAGGCTCCTCAGAATCGCAAAGACCTGCAGCGGTTCCTCGGTTTTGCCAACTACTATCGGCAATTCATCCCGGCCTACGCATCCCTGACCACACCCCTGACTCAACTACTCCGCCCCAAAGAACCCTTCCACTGGTCCCCAGAGGCCGATAACGCCTTCTCCACCCTGAAGACTCGCTTTGCCACCGGGCCACTCCTGAGATACCCCGACCCCCAGCTTCCCTTTACGGTGGAAGCTGATGCCTCCAACGTGGCCCTGGGAGCAGTGCTGTCCCAGCGCGAGGAGCCGTCCCAGCCACTACAGCCCTGCGCCTATTACTCGCGGCAGCTCACTGCTGCAGAGAGGAACTATACCATCTGGGAGAGGGAGTTGCTCGCGATCAAGGCGGCGTTTGAGGTTTGGCGACATTACCTCGAAGGGGCTCGCCACCCTGTTCAAGTGCTCACCGATCACCGGAACTTGGAACACCTCCAGACCACCCGCCGTCTCAACCAGCGCCAGATCCGGTGGTCCCTATTCTTCTCTCGCTTCGACTTCCGGATCTCCTACATCCCCCATACCCAGAACCGGAAAGCAGACGCGCTCTCCCGGAAACCGGAATACGCCCCTGCCTCAACTGAGACCGCGCCCGCTGCTCCAATCCTGCCGCCCTCAGTATTTGCAGCCACCTCCACTTCACCAGCACTCGTGGAGGACATTCGGGCTAGCCAGGCCAATGATCCCTGGGTCCAGCAACACCTCCAGGCTCTCCAAGATGACCCAACAGGGGAGTTCACGACTCGAGGCGGCCTCTTGCTACACCGCGAACGCCTCTATGTGCCGCCCGGGCCCTTGCGGGCAGAAGTGCTACGCCTGACCCACGACTCGTTACCCGCCGGGCACTTTGGACAGCATAAGACCACCCACTTGCTGACAAGGGAATTCTGGTGGCCACGAGTTCGCGCTGATGTTGCCCGCTATGTCAGCTCCTGTGACGTCTGCCGACGGGCCAAAGACATCCCAGCCAAACCCTCAGGGTTGCTGCAGCCCTTGCCCACATCTTCAGGACCCTGGGATACCATCTCGATGGACTTCATCACGGAACTTCCACGCTCCAAGGGTCAGACTTGTATCTGGGTGGTCGTCGACCTATTTACCAGGATGGCCCACTTTGTTCCGTGCCCGAAACTCCCCACAGCTCAGGAGACGGCCCAGCTTTACCTGCAACACATCTTTCGTCTGCATGGACTCCCAGCCCATCTGATCTCCGATCGGGGCCCTCAGTTCTCCTCTCGGTTCTGGCAAGCCCTCCATTCCAGCCTGGGTACTCGAGTGCACCTGTCCTCGGCCTACCACCCACAGACAGATGGCCAGACAGAGCGCACCAATGCCACGCTAGAGCAATATCTCCGCTGTTACACCTGTTACCAGCAGGATGACTGGACCACTCTATTGCCCCTAGCGGAGTTTGCATACAACAACGCGGTCCATTCATCCACCCAAATGACCCCGTTTGCTGCAACCTACGGGTACCACCCTCGGTTCTTCCCAGCGATCCTACCACCCATGAATGTCCCCGCCGTCGATGCCTACCTGCAAGAACTCCGTGCCAGCCAAGACTTGCTCCGAGGGCAGCTACAGCAAGCCAAGGAGGCATATAAACGGGCTGCGGACCGAAAGAGGCAAGAAGGCCCTCCAGTGCAGCCGGGGGATCAGGTGTGGCTCTCAACTCGCTACCTGCGCCGGCCTGGTCGGTCTCACAAGCTGGATGCACGGTTCATTGGACCCTACCCCGTCGTTGAACAAATAAACCCCGTCGCCTTCAGGCTCCAGTTGCCACCCCACCTCCGCATTCACCCCGTGTTTCATCGCTCCCTCCTTGTTCCGGCTGCACCCCCTGACCCAGCTCGGACTCCTTCCCCACCGCCGCCACCACCAGTGTTGGTGGATGACGAGGAAGAATATGAGGTGCGCCAGATCCTGGACTCCCGGTACCATCGTGGAGGCCTCCAGTACCTGGTGGACTGGGAGGGATACGGCCCAGAAGACCGGTCTTGGGAGCCCGAGGACAATCTTCATGCCCCGGACTTGGTGCACCAGTTCCACAACGACCACCCCGACCTTCCAGGTCCCTCGACGGAGGGGGGCCCTGGGGGGGGGGGATAGTGTCATGGGTGCTGGGGACCCTTCAGAGGAAGTTGAGTCTGATGAGGAAACTGTGCCCCTGCCACCTGCACCAGTGCCCCTGCCTCCTGCTGGAGAAGATCCCAGCCCCCCTGCCTCGCCCTCTCGGGTGGCTCGTGTGCGTGACCGCCTCCGGCAGGACCTCAGGGATCGGAGGAGGGCGGCACGCTCACAAGCAAGACGCTCCCTGAGCCCTGAGTTCTGAGAGGATTCTGGCCCTTCTAAGAGCAAGGATGCTTGAGTGGTAACAGGATCCTGGCTGCCTCCCTGAGCCAGCAATTAGCCCAAACGGGCAACAGCCAGCAGAGGGCTATATAGCTGTGGGCTTTGGGAGGAAGCTTTGTGGAAGCAACTAGTCATCTCCCTGACATTCTAGCATCCACTCCGGCTTGACTTTGGTTCCTGACTCCCTGACTTTGGCTTTGGACTTCTGGACTCCCTGACCTCGGCTTCTGGACCTCAGACCTGCGATACTTCTACAGTGATTCGGATTTGGCGCCTCGGACCCTCCTGCTTACTGGCTACAGACCTCGGACTGCCTCTGGACTTTGCCTGACCCGGCCCCAGCCGTGACACAAGCTTTGCATCTGATCTTTGACACGACAGGGTTTACGTGGCCTGTGATGGGTCGTATCTTCCTGCATCGCATGTGGTTTCAGGTGGCATATGGAGCAGAACTCCAGTAGTATTAGCCACAGCTTATTGTGGGAACTCTCTGTCTGGGGCAGTGATGCTCTATATTCTGGGTGCTTGTGGGGGGGGGGGCACAGTGGAAGGGCTTCTAGCCCCACTGGTGGACCTCTTGATGGCACTTGGGTTTTTTGGCCACTGTGTGACACAGCGTGTTGGACTGGATGGGCCATTGGCCTGATCCAACATGGCTTCTCTTATGTTCTTATGTGGAGAAAGAAGAGGCCACCAGCTCACCTCCATCCCTGGCCTCCCCTCTTAAACACTGTGGAGCAGGAAGCCTTCTCCAGAACAGGTTCCAGCTGTTGAGGACCCCACCCAGCCCCATAGCTAAGAGTCACAGGGTGGGGGGGGCCATGGCGGTGAGAGCAAGAGGGTGGGGGCCACCCCTCTCCCTCCCCTCTCCAGTGTGATTTAAATTGCATGTAAGCTCTGATTTCCCTTCTACCTTTCCTGGAGCTCAGCCTGCAGCGATCAACTTCCAGTTCTGAAGTTCAAAATAAGGCTGATTTGTATCTGTCTCCCCCTTTCCTTGCTTTCCTCTGCCCTTCCCCAACTGCACGGCTTGTACACGCTGGCTGGGGGAGACATCATCATACGGGGGACACTCTAGCATTTGGGAATAAACTCTATAACCATAGAGTTTTTTTTCCTAAAAGACCCAAGGAGTCTGTGGGTCCTTCCCCTACCTGTTTTTGAGCTCCCTCACTTGATGGTTTCAGGGTTGCCAACCTCCAGGTGGTACCTGGAGATCTCCCATTATTACAATCGATGACCAAGATCAGGAGCAAATGGATGCTTTGGAGGGTGGACTCTATAGCACATGGGTGTCAAACATGTGGCCCGGGGGCTGAATCAGGCCTCCAGAGGGCTCCTATCAGGCCCCTGAGCAACTGACTGTCATCTGCTTCCTTCTCCCTCTCTATTGCTTCCTTCTGCATCACAGCTTGCTTTGTCAGGCATGCTCAATCACGCAGGAGCTACAGAGCAAAACCTCTATTTTCTCCATTGGTTGAGGCTCCTCCCTTGGACAGGAAGGGGGAGGGGGGATAGCTTGCTTTGCCAGGCTCTCTCAATTGCACAGCAGAGCTAGTGAGCCAAGCCTCTCTTCCTTCTATTGGCTGAGGCTCCTCCACCCCCTGGTCCCCTGGGGAAGGAAGGAAAGAGCCAGCGCTTCCTTCGTCCAGTTCCCTGGATCCCATGGGAGAGATACAAAGAAAGCACCTTTAAGACCAACGAGTGCTAATGTTTTAAGCATGTTTTATTTTAAGGTTTTTTTAAAAAAAAAATCTTTAGTGTTTGTGTCCTTTATAAAGTTTATATCTCTGCTAGCTAATCTTAAATAGGGACACACACGGCCTGGCCCAACAAGGTCTCATTTATGTCAGATCCGGCCCCAATAACAAATGGGTTTGACACCCCCGAGTTAATATGAATCAGGAGCAAGGCCCAGAATAATTGGGGGGGGGGGGTTGAATCCACAGCATTTGCCCATGTTGATTCCAACCCCCCCCCCCCCACCACCTTATGAAACACAGCCCCAAACGGTCCTCCTTCAGGCTGCTTCCACTAGCATCAAATATCTAAAATTAGAATGTCCTTAATAGAAGACGTTCAGAATTGGAATGGAGGTTTACAGCCGAAAGGCCAGGTTGCTTGTTTCAGATCAATACGCCAACCTTTCGGACGCCTGCAGCCCCGGGCAATGTGCATTCTCGCCACTTTGCACCCTCCATCTTTTCTCAAGTGCCTCCTCATCGTCTCTGCTCTTGACCTCCAAGCATACAAACAAAACAAGCATTGCCTTGTCCCAGCACTTTACCGTGTGTGAAAATATGGCCAAATTCTAAAGCTACCCAGCGAGCAAACCGCTCACCCTGGACTGGACTGCAGGTCTCTCTCAATGCTGGCCCTGAAAGCAAAAGCACAATAAATCTGCACAACCCGGAGCTGAGAAGAAATCTGCACTATTGCATTCTTTCTCCCCATTCCAGGAAATGCGGAACCCCTTTCCTGATCCTTACTCTCAGCAGTAGGGTTGCCAAGTTCAGTTCAAGAAATATCTGGGGACTTTGGGGGTGGAGCCAGGAGACATTGGGGTGGAGTCAGAAGAAAGGTGGTGACAAGCATCACTGAACTCTAAAGGGAGTTCTGGCCATCACATTTAAAGAGACAGCACAACTTTTAAATGCCTTCCCTCCATGGGAAATAATGAAGGACAGGGGCACCTTCTTTTGGGCTCATAGAATTGGACCCCCTGGTCCAATCTTTTTGAAACTTGGAGGGTATATTGAGGAGAGGCACTGGATGATATGCTGCACATTTGGTGCCTCTACCTCAAAAAACAGCCCCCCCAGAACCCCCAATACTCGTGGATCAATTCTCCATTATACCCTATGGGAATCAGTCTCCATAGGGAAGAATGGGGTGCCCAGCAGTCATTTCCCTCCCCCCCCCCCCGCTTTCTGAAGCAGGGGGAAGAGCTTAACCGGGAGATCCCCTGCCCCCACCTGGGGATTGGCAACCTCACTTAGCAGTTGAGACCCAGCTGCACCAAGAGCAGTGAAGAAGGTCTCTGCCGAAGTTCGGCTACCTGCAAGGTGTAGGGGAAAAAATGCAGTTTTTCTTTGGAGGTGGAAATGAGCAAAACCTTCACTTTGTGTTTTTAAAAGTTTTTTCCCTTCTCTCTCTCTGGGCAGGGAGGAGGAAGGCAGTCAGTTAGATGGCTTTCCAGGCTCACCTCAGCTACCTCTTAAGAAATGCTAATCAATCTAGCCCCACCACTCCATTGTTCCCTATGGGCCATTGAAGTCAATGGCAAAACATAGGGTAATGCAGGGGTTTCAAACATGCGGCCCAGGGGGCGAATCAGGTCCCCGGAGGGCTTCTATCAGGCCCCCAAGCAACTGGCTGTTGTCTGCCTCCTCCCTCTCTCTTGCTTCCTTCTGCATCACAGCTTGTTTTGCCAGACTTGCTCAATCACACAGGAGCTGCAGAGCAAAGCCTCTGTTTTCTTCATTGGCTGAGGCTCCTCCCTTGGGGAAGATGGGGGAGAGGGAGAGCTTGTTTTGACAGGCTCTCTCAATCACACAGCAGAGCTAGTGAGCAAAGCCTCTCTTTCTTCTATTGGCTGAGACTCTTCCCCCCTTCTGGTCCCCCTAGGGAAGGAAGGAAAGAGCCAGAGCTTCCTTTGCCCATTTCCCTGGATGGCATGGGAGAGATACAAAAAAGCACCTTTAAGACCAGCAAGTGCTATTATTTTAAGCAAGTTTTATTTTAAGCTTTTAGCCCCACAAGATCTCATTGATGTCAGGTCCGGCCCTCATAACAAATATGTTCGACACTCCAGGGGTAATGTATACGGTTGGGGAGGGGGGTGTCTTAGACAACCATAGGAGGCCAAGGAGGGAATGGAGGCAACCTCTTTGGGTGCCTAGGGGTCCATTGCCTCTCCCTTAACCCCCTCCTCCACAGTGTCAACTTTCCCACCATGGAAAAAATTGACACCTTTCCCTCCTGCCATAGGGAAGCATGGAGAATTGGACCCCCTGGTCCAATGTTTTTGTAACTTGGGGGTTCTGTGGGGGAGAGGCTCCTGCAGCTGCTCTGCAAATTTGGGAGCTCTCCTTCAAATCCTCTGCCCCACCGCTGCAAGCCACTTTTCATTAGCCAGTTGGTGTAGTGGTTAAGTGTGCAGACTCTTATCTGGGAGAACCGGGTTTGATTCCCCACTCCACTCGCACCTGCTGGAACGGCCTTGGGTCATCCATAGCTCTGGCAGAGGTTGTCCTTGAAAGGGTACCTTTTGGAAGATTTCTCTCAGCCCCACCCACCTCACAGGGCGTCTGTTGTGGGGGAAGAAGATATAGGAGATTGTAAGCTGCTCTGATTCAGAGAAGGGTGGGGTATAAATCTGCAGTCATCCTCATTGTCCTCGTCTTCATTATACCCTATTTTGCTATTGACTTCAATGGCCAATAGAATATAATGGAGCCTTATGTTCGGGAATAGCCGTATATCTCCCGAATCCAGATGGGCTGCCGAATCTGATATTTGGCCCCCTGAATATTTTGCCCCCAAATTGCCCCCAATCTGAATTTTACCCCCCCCCCCCAAATTTTTTTTGTACATTTCTAGTTAGAAGCCTGTGTTGCACAAGGGGGGAAAGCACTGCCATTGGGCAGAGTAGATCCCGATTAAAAATAAGGTAAGAATAAAACCAGAATGTTTTCTTAAAGTATGAAAGCAGAAGCAGCCAATTTCAAAAAATCGTTCCAACTTCTAGAAGCAGTGCAATAGTCAAATCAAGAGAAACAAGTTTGTAATACAGCGCTGGTCTCATATGGCTCATTAAAGGACACAAGTTGTGAGCCACGCTCAGGTTTAAATACCTGGAGCAGAGGTGGCCAATGGTAGCTCTCAAGATGTTTTTTGCCTACGACTCCCATCAGCCCCAGCCATTGGCTATGCTGGCTGGGGCTGATAGGAGTTGTAGGCAAAAAACTTCTGAAGAGCTATTGTTGGCCACCCCTGACCTGGCGGATTGCTGGAATAATGGAAGGAAACAGAAGCTCAGTGGGTAGATACGTTCTAAGAAAAATATGATATTGGATTTATATCCCACCCTATATTCTGAATCTCAGAGTCTCAGAGTAGTCACAATCTCCTCTACCTCCCCACCCCCACAACAGACACCCTGTGAGGTAGGTGGGGCTGAGAGAGCTCTTACAGCAGCTGCCCTTTCAAGGACAACTACGAGAGCTATGACTGACCCAAGGCCATTCCAGCAGCTGCAAGTGGAGGAGTGGGGAATCAAACCTGGTTCTCCCAGGTAAGAGTCTGCGCACTTAACCACTATACCAAACTGGCTCTCAGACCAGAGGTCTTCAACATTTTTGAGCCTGTGGACACCTTTGGAATCCTGCCACATCATGGTGGGCGCAGCCACAAAACTGCAGCTGCTGGAGGTGGCGGAGCCAGCCACAAAATGGCTGCCACCACTTACCTTCAGTCGTCCCCTGAAGATCCTTGTGTTGTGGTGATAGCTGCTGCAAAAGCAACATTTTCCAAAATCTGCACAGCCAATCACCCCTTCTGGCCCTGCCTGCTTTCTGAAAACACTTGGTGGATGCTGGGAAAGATGTGACTTCCACGGGCAGCATGTAAGGCACTCCAAAGGCTTCCTCCCTTGGTTTGATTCTGAGGTTTAGCGGTGGACCTCTTGCTTTGCTTGTAGAAGGTCCCTAACATCTCTAGGAAGGAGGAGGAGGAGAAGACTGCAGATTTATACCCCGCCCTTCTCTCTGAATCAGTCTCAGAGTGGCTTACAATCTCCTTCAGTTTGTAGTGGTTAAGTGTGAGGACTCTTATTTGGGAGAACGGGGTTTGATTCCTCACTCCTCCACTTGCACCTGCTGTAATAGCCTTGGGTCAGCCAGAGCTCTGGCAGAGGTTGTCCTTGAAAGGGCAGCTGCTGTGAGCTGCTGGTCTCAGCCCCACCCACCTCACAGAGTGTCTGTTGTGGGGGAGCAAGATAAAGGAGATTGTGAGCCGCTCTGATACTCTGAAATTCGAAATGGAGGGCGGGATATAAATCCAATATCTTCATCTTCTTCCTTTATTCCTTCCCCCACAACAGACACCCTGTGAAGTGGGTGGGGCTGAGAGAGCTCTCCCAAAAGCTGCCCTTTCAAGGACAACTCCTATGAGAGCTATGGCTAACCCAAGGCCATTCCAGCAGCTGCAAATGAGAGTGGGAATTAAACTCCGTTCTCCCAGATAAGAGTCCACGTACTTAACCACTACACCAAACTGGCTCTCTAGTAGAAAGACACTTCTTGACCAGAGACCCCAACAGCTGCAAGAGACAGAGATAAACTGGATTGATGGACCAGGGGTAAAACTTGGCATTTACAGAGCAGCTGCCTTCACTTTATACCTCCTCCATCCAGAAGACCAAAGGTCCACTTAGCTGGCATTTTCTACCACAAACACAGGAATAGCACTTCGGCTAGCTGCCGACATGCTATCGATGCTGTTGTTTCTGTCGTCTGGGTACCTTTTTCGGTTTTTATTGGTTGCAAATTGCCTTGAGTGCTTTTTAACAGAGAGGCAATTAATAAATTCTGTAAAGTCAATAAATAAGGGAATGAATAGTAATAAGGATGGGGCAAAGTAAGCGGATGTATCCAGTGTCTCCTTTGTGAGTCCATTTTTCATGGCGGGGGGTGGGTGGGAAATGTTAGTGGCTAAAGACCTCTTAATTCTCAAGGAAGTTTCAATCGGGGGGGGGGGGGGTGGAACGACAAGCATAATTTGGTTATATGAGACCTATTGTTATAAACTGTATTTAGATCAGCAGAAGCTATTTAGGCCAGGGGTGTCAAACTCATTTGTTATGAGGGCCGGATCTGACATAAATGAGACCTTGTTGGGCCGGGCCAGGTCAGGCTGGGCCATACGTGTACCTATTTAAGATTAGGTAGCAGAGATATGAACTTTATAAAGACGCAAACATGATTAAAGATTTTTTTAAAACCTTCAAATAAAACATGCTTAAAACATTAGCACTCAGAGGTCTTAAAGTTGCTTTCTTTGTATCTCTCCCATGGGATCCAGGAAACTGGGCAAAGGAAGCTCTGGTTCTTTCCTTCCTTCCCCAGGGACCAGGAGGGGGAGGAGGCTCAACCAATAAAAGGAAGAGAGGCTTGACTCAGTAGCTCTGCTGTGCGATTGAGAGAGCCTGACAAAGCAAGCTCTCCCTCCCCCCCTCCATCCCAAGGGAGGAGCCTCAACCACTGGAGAAAACAGAGGTTTTGCTCTGTAGCTCCTGTGCAATTGAGCAAGCTGTAATGCAGAAGGAAGCAAGAAAGAGGGAGAAGGAAGCAGATGACAGCCAGTTGCTCAGGGGCCTGATTGGAGCCCTCTGGGGGCCTGATTCGGCCCCTGGGCTGCATGCTTGACACCCCTGCACTAACTCATTTCAAAAACGAAGTGAGGGCCAGTTTGGTGCAGTGGTGAAATGCGCGGACTCTTATCTGGGAGAACCGGGTTTGATTCCCCGCTCCTCCACTTGGACCTGCTGGAATGGCCTTGGGTCAGCCATAGTTCTTGCAGAGCTGTCCTCGAAAGGGCAGCTTCTGGGAGAGCTCTCTCAGCCCCACCCATCTCCCAGAGTGTCTGTTGTGGGGGAAGAAGATAAAGGAGTTTGTAAGCCGCTAAGATTGATTCAGAGAGAAGAGCGGAGTATAAATCTGCAGTCTTCTTTTTCAAAGCACACTCCTATCATGTACGCAAAAGGGACAACTGACTCCCAGTGTTAATACCATTCATGTTGAATTACTTCCACATTAAGATGGCAGGAAGGTCAACGGCGGAATCTAAGAGGAATGGGGATGGCAAAGGGTTTTCTTGGCCGTGCTCCAATTTCTCCTTGCATTCTGAATAAATTGAGGTTCTGTACTCTAGGGACTGAAGAGCCCCATGGCGCAGAGTGGTAAAGCTGCAGTACTGCAGTCTGAACTCTCTGCTTATGACCTGAGTTCGATCCCGGCAGCTCTGGTCGACTCAGCCTTCCATCCTTCCGAGTTCAGTAAAATGAGTCCCCAGCTTGCTGGAGGGAAAGTGCAGTTGACTGGGGAAGGCAACGGCGAACCACCCTGTAAAAAGTCTGCTGTGAAAACGTTGTGAAAGCAACATCACCCCAGAGTCGAAAATGACTGGTGCTTGCGCAGGGGACTACCTTTACCTTTTTACTTTAGGGATTTTGTAGTAGGAACTCCTTTGCGTATTAGGCCACACACCCCTGATGTAGCCAATCCTTCAAGAGCTTACAGTAGGCCCTGCACGAAGAGCCCTGTAAGCTCTTGAAGGATTGGCTACATCTGGCCTAATATGCAAAGGAGTTCCTGCTACAAAAAAAGGCCCGGGACCGATCCCCCTTTGGAGCAACCCTCCTGCAGACAAGGATGGCTGGCCAATCACTCCCTCTCAGAGCTGTCGTGAGGATAAAATTAGGAAGAACAATTCATGTTGCTGGGTGACCTGTGGCTGGTCACCTGTGCCTACCTCACAGGGTCGGTGTGGGGATAAAAGGAGGGGAGAACCATATACGCCACTCTGAATTCCTTGAGGGAATGGCAGGAAAATGAGGGGAGGTATCTGCGAGTTTCCTGCTTTGTTGGGCTTGGACTAGATGACTCTGGAGAGACAGTTTGGTGTAGTGGTTAAGTGCGCGGACTCTTATCTGGGAGAGCCGGGTTTGATTCCCCACTCCTCCACTTGCACCTGCTGGAATGGCTTTGGGTCAGCCATAGCTCTCGTAGGAGTTATCCTTGAAAGGGCAGCTGCTGTGAGAGCCCTCCCAGCCCCACCCACCTCACAGGGTGTCGGTTTTGGGGGAAGGAGAAAAGGGAGATTGTGAGCCGCTCTGAGACTCAGATTCAGAGTGGAGGGCGGGATATAAATCCAATATCATCTTTTTCTTTCCATGATAAAAAAGATGTACCAGGTAAACAGAGGGCAAATTCCTTACAATGTGCCACTTTAGACAGTTGCCTTGACTGCAAAGCCATTTGTTGACCATGCTGGATTTCTGCACTTTCCACTTTTCAACCCCCGCCCCCTCTCAACTGTCTTGCTTTGGGGGGAAATCTTCCTTTCGTCAGACTGCCACCACCTGCTCTCTGCATTCCTCTCCGGGGATTTCTTCCCCTGGAGCAGCAAGAACCTGCTCTCCACAGGTGACCGGATTAATTGGGGCTGCGTTCTTCTTTCAAGCGTGCAAACCCGGGAGAGGTTTACCATCTAGTGGTTACAGAAGGAACGACAAGGAGTTGAGACCAACAGGTTTGGCACACCTCATACAAACAGGAAAAACATAACCAATGTTCCCTCTAAGCGGACTTCCTCTAAGAGTTAGTGTGAGCCAGTTCAGTTTTTCAACCTCCAGCTTGCACATCTTTATCTTAACTAATTGATGCGGTAGCTGAAAACGTAGAATTTTTGATCACAAGACCCCACAGCTTAGAGGGAGTATTGCTCATAACCAGGGCTTTTTCTGTAGCAGGAACTCCTTTGCATATGAGGCCACACCCCCCCCCCCGATGCAGCCAGTCCTCCTGGAGCTTACAGTAGGCCTGTAAGCTCTTGAAGGACTGGTTACATCGGGGTGTGTGGCCTAATATGCAAAGGAGTTCCTGCCACAAAAAAGACCTGCGTCATAACGAACTCGAGGGACCTGTGCCCATCAGCAGAGCAGTGAGACGGGGCTCTTCCCCCACCCCGATTTCTGCATACGTGAAGCCCACCACAGGAGAAAAACTATATGTTAAAGAAGGCCCCTCCAAACAAACGGTCCGAGAATTACTGAATATGTGTTGTTACTCTCCCAAAACAACAGAATGCTGAGAGATAAAATAGATTTTGAGGTGGTTTCCCCCCCTCTATTCATGATATCGCCATTAGGGAAGAAGAAGAAAAAGAATTGCAGATTTATACCCTGCCCTTCTCTCTGAATCAGAGACTCAGAGCGGCTTACAATCTCCTGTATCTTCTCCCCCCGACAAGAGACACCCTGTGAGGTGGGTGGGGCTGAGAGGGCTCTCACAGCAGCTGCCCTTTCAAGGACAACTCCTGCCAGAGTGATGGCTGACCCAAGGCCATTCCAGCAGGTGCAAGTGGAGGAGTGGGGAATCAAACCCGGTTCTCCCAGATAAGAGTCCGCACACTTAACCGCTACACCAAACTGGCTCTCTGGAACCCCAAGGAAGCTTCCAGAATACTCAAAAGCTTCCCAGAATGTCCTTCAAACTACTGCTATTCCAACACAATCCAGGTCTCTCTCTTCCTCTCCTGAGAATCACCCTTTCCCCTTGGTTTAGATTCCAACCCTTTCTCGGTTTTGTCAGAAACTTTTATTTTCTTTTGGAAGAGGACGCCATGAAAAAGGAGAGTGAGTAATAATTTAATCGAGGGGGGGGGGGGGAGATAGCTAACAATCTACGGAAACAAGAGGTTCACACCCCGAAGGGTTTATACATCATTTTTTTCCCCCAATGAAACAGATCTAAAAGGTTTTAAAAAACGACAACACAAACCCCCTGCCCCCACAAAAGGCACATTACAGCTCTGTAAAAGCGGGTGGCAGTTTCGCCCAACTTTGGTCACTCCTTTGCCAGAGTCCGGGCGGGTTCCAGACGAGGATCCGTTCCCCCTTCCACGATGCCACTCGAAACTGCTGATACGGGAGACGACATAACACTTTCGCCACGCAAGAGACCTCGGGAGAGGTGGAGCAAGAGGGTGCGAGGGGGGCGAAGAGCTCAAGAACGGGGACACAGAAACATGCAGTGGCTCAACCTGGGAGCCCAGAATGCCGAGCGGCAAGGCCTGGCCTTTGTCTGAGGGTGCGGCAACGTTCCGCGAGAAACACGGGATCGCCTCGCCTTTCTTCCCAGGAGCAGAGGACCAGTGTCGAGTTCTCTCCCATCGTTATGCACAAGTATCTTATCCTGCATTATCCCGTTCTGCGTTTCCTCGTCCCCCTTAGCGGCAGCCAATCACACGCGGCGGAGAAGTGAACAGCTGTCACCAGAGGGCTGCTTTCATTTTCAGTGTGTTCCTCTACCAGCTTGGAAGAGCCCGGGGGGGGGGGGGGAGGGGGGAAGCCTACTGAACTGCAAAACCTAAGACAAGGGTCTCCAAATTCTGAAGGGAGCAACGTCTAGCTGTTAGCAAGGATGGATGGCTTTTGGAGGATCAAGGAAAGCGTTTAAGGCGGGAGGGCGGCTTTTTAAGGAGAAGCATGCTTCCGGGGTTAGTAACGCATCTTTTGACACCTGACGCACCGGCTCGGCCCGCCTGACGAGCAGCAAAGCCGACGCGGCCCGAGAGAGAAGGCTTTTAATTCCAGGTTCCCTCTGCCAAAACGTGCGCGTCGTACCGTTCAGTCCGCGTTGCCTCCATAGGTGGAAAAAACCCAAAAAGGAACGATATCCGAAGCAGAGACCTTGCCCCTGTTCGGAGAATATAACAACAAGTCCCACAAGCGAGGCGGCGTTCAGAAGGAGTTTTAATTAACAAAGTGGTCCAGGAAAAGAGAAGCGGGTGAGGGTTGGCGGGAAAGAGGTGGTGAGGGAGGGGTGGCGGTGATGGGCGGGGGGGAGAGCCCAAAGGAACAAAAGCGTCCTAACGGTGGCATTCTGTCCCCACGTGCCCCAGCGAGGCCATGTGCGAAGACCCGCACGTCTGAGCAAAACGAGCCGTGGATCCCAGAACCGAAATCTCTCTGCTCCCGGATGGGCATCCGGGTGTTACGCACGTGTGTCGATTTACTTCTTTTAAAAAAAATGGAAAACCTTTTTTCGCTATAAAGTGAATCTGCTCGCTTGGCACAAGAAGGCATGCAAAGCTGGGGAACGCCAGAGGCTGCACAAGCCGCAGGTTTTTGGCAAACAGGAAGAGCAAAAAATAGATATATATATATATGTAGATAGAGATATATCCTTCACAGCTAAAAGATAAAGCAGGCCTTTTTGGAAGCCACCCGAGCGAAACCATGTATTTTTCCCCCACCCCCGCCCCTCTCCTAATGGCGTCAAATTGAAATTACACAGCTAGAACGGGGTTATCTCCGTCGGTGTTAACAGCTATTTGAGAGTCCATCGTTTCTCTCTGTCTCTCATGATCCGGGTCAAAGTTCGTAGCAGCGCAGACGGCGAGCGTCTTCCGGGAAGGCCGGGCCGGAGCTCTCTGCCCTTTGGAGCCGGTCAGCGGGGTCTAAGATTCAGTCCGTCCGGAGGATCATTGGTGGGTGCTCGCTGTCTTCGTCCAATCGCAGGGTGTTGGTGTCGTCTTCGAGGCAAGCGCCGCCGACTGCACCTAGGTCCTCGGTGTAAGCTGAAGAAATAGACAAAATGGAGGGTGGGATGAGAAGGGATGTTCCAAAATGCATCTGAAGCGTCTTAGGGATGACTGAAGCATGCAGAGGAATTGAGGGAGGAGGAGAAGGAAAAGGAGAAGAAGAACTCCTTTGCATATTAGGCCACACACCCCTCATGCAGCCAGTCCTCCTGGAGCTTACAGTAGGCCCTGTAAGAAGAGCCCTGTAAGCTCTTGGAGGATTGGCTACATCAGGGGTGTGTGGCCTAATAGGCAATGGAGCTCCTGCTGCAAAAAAAAGCCCTGCGTTCCATCCATGCTCTGCTTGGCAGCTCTGGCTTAACTCTTACCATGCCTCACAGGGAAAGAATTCACGTTAAGTACCTTTAGTCACAGCAGCGCTGTAAGTCTGTGCCACCAGCGGCCGGTCGTGGGACGCCGATTCTAAAATCTCGTTGGCTGGCTCCATGCTCCCGTCCAGCCTATGGGAAGAGCCAAAAAAAAAACCCAGCTTGTGAGGTCACCACCATTAACACTCAACCATGCTAGCTCTGAAAACCAGAGGATTTGAACCCAAGGAGGAATGAGGAAGGAGCCCTGAAGTCCATGAGGGAAGCGCCCCTGATGCCCTGGCTCTCTTGATGTGGCGTCCGTCTCTCTCTCTCTGCACAGAACTGTCTGCATCTGGGTACGTGCAACAGCTGGACAATGCAAGCTTACTCAAAACTAAGTCCAAAAAGACTTGCCAATAGGGAAAAGCGTTACAAAGTTTATACAGACTCAATATAGTCCAAATTCTAAAGCAAAAGTCCAACTGTTGTTGTTCAGTCTCACAGTCGAATCCGACGCTTTGCGTCCCCATGGACAAAGTCACGCCAGGCACTCCTGTCTTCCACCATCCTCCAAAGTCTGCTCAAATACGTGTTATTTACGTCAGTAACACTGTCCAGCCATCTCATCTTTTGCCGTCCTCTTTTTCTTTTACCTTCTGTCTTTCCCAGCATCAGGGTCTTCTCCAGGGAGTGCTCCCTTCTCATTTGGTGGCCAAAGTATTGGAGCTTCAGCTTCAGCATCTGACCTTCCAGGGAACAGTCTGGGTTGATTTCCCTTAGGACTGACTGATTTGATCTTCTTGCAATCCAAGGGACTCTCAAGAGTCTTCTCCAGCACCACAACTTGAAAGTATCTCGGCCTTCCTTATGGTCCAACTCTCACAGGCATACATTACTACTGGGAATACCATCGCTTTTATACAGACTTTTGTTGGCAGGGTGCCTGTATTTTGGGTCACTGTATTTTACATTCTCTGTATGGATGCATTTTCACTGACCACTGAAGACTACAAAAATGGTTGAGAACTACATTCCTTGAAAAATTACACTTGGATACTAAAGAACAAATTGAAAAATATTTAAGGACGTCGCCGAGCTTTGCTATTTTTCTGGTTCCAGCTGGGGAAGACTTACCCCATCATTGAAACGTTCCCGAGTGAATCCAGACACCATGTTCTAGACCAGGATTCTCTAACTGCACACTGAAGAGAGCCGGTTTGATGTAGTGGTTAAGTACATGGACTCTTATCTGGGAGAACTAGGTTTGATTCCCCACTCCTCCACTTGCACCTGCTGGAATGGCCTTGGGTCAGCCATAGCTCTGACAGAGGTTGTCACTGAAAGGGCAGCTGCTGTTAGAGCCCTCTCAGCCCCACCCACCTCACAGGGTGTCTGTTGCGGGGGAGGAAGAAAAAGGAAATTGTGAGCAGCTCTGAGACTCTTCGGAGTGGAGGGCAGGATATGTCCAATATCATCATCATCATCTTCTAACTGGAACTGTGCAGTTATATTTGCTTTCCTATTGGACTTTTGCTTTAAAATTTGAACTTTAGTATTTTGAACACACCCTTTACTGGTGTGCAGCGCTTTTTGTGACAGGTTTCTTCTTGTTTAGCTTTGCTGTATTCTAGGCCGTGACGCCTGTGACTTTTGGATAGGGAAAAGTGGGCAAGGCTGCAGCTGAAACCCCTTGTTATTTGCTGCTGAGCCACGCCTAGTTTCTTAAAATGCCCTCTCGATCCCAGCAGCTACCGGAGACCAGCCCAGTACACGCTCCAGCGGTTGCTTCTACTTCAAGACTGGGGACCCTCAAGACCGGGGTAGGTATCTGTGGGTTTCCTGCATTGTGCAGGGGGTTGGACTAGATGACCCTGGAGGTCCCTTCCAACTCTATGATTCTATGACCCTCAAAGAGCTCGAATGCAAAACAAGGGCTGCCCACGAGGGAGCCACGCAACTGCTTACTTGTGCTGCTTCATCAGTGTGCATTCGCCTCCTTCCTGGGGGTCCAGGTTGTACATGTAGAGATACCCGTCCGCGGCTCCCACTAACAGGCGAGGGATCTTCTGGATTCTGGAAAGGGCAGGAAACGGCAGGGTTTAAGAAATGAGAAATCCCTCCTGGCTGATTTTTTGCTAGACTGGTTGCACGCACCATGATACAACACCAATGCTCAGGCCTCAAATTCAGTGGGAGCTCACAGGAGCACAGCTCCTGCACCTTTCTGAGAGTTCCTCCTCCTCCTTCTGAGAGTTCCACCTCCTTGTCCATTGAATAGTATTGCAGCTGCATCACGATCCCTGGATGAGCTCCACCGCCTATTTTTCTACAAAACGACCCCTGCCAATGCTTATGGATTGGAGTACAGGTGTCCTGTTGCCAAAGGTGGCCTGAAAGAGACTTTTGGGGAGCTTATGAGAGTGTCAAGACAACAAGCAGTCCCCCCATTCATCGCCAACATTCAGTCCAGCTTCTTCTGTATGGGGACTTGGTTAACAGCTGTCAATAAGCTCCTCTCTCCAACTGCAAAATCCGTACTTCTTATCTGATCTGTCCTCTCCCTTATCTTCTGCCCTTTGTTGTTCTTCTCATCTCTTTTGGTATACAGGTTACAGGGTTCTTTTTCTAGCAGGAGCTCCTCTGCATATTAGGTCACGCCCGCTGATGTAGCCAATTCTCCTGGAGCTTGCAGTAGGCCCTGTACGAAGACACCTCTAAGCTCTTGGAGGATTGGCTACATCAGGGAGGCGTGGCCTAATATGCAGAGGAGCCCCTGCTAGAAAAAGAGCCCTGCAGATCTACCCCGTCCATATTTTATTTCATTGTTCCTCTTTATACTGGCTCTGATTTATTATTTGGTCCTTTTTTCCTATCCATCCCATTGAACCCAATGGTTCATAAGACCTACCGTATTATACTATGTAAAATGCTTTTTGACAGGAGAGCCAGCTTGGTGTAGTGGTTAAATGAGCAGACTCTTATCTGGGAGAACCGGGTTTGATTCCCCACTCCTCCACTTGCAGCTGCTGGAATGGCCTTGGGTCAGCCACAGCTCTGGCAGAGCTGTCCTTTCTGCTGGTGGAAATTTCCCATGGTGTCCACCAGCGTTCTCTCTAAGCTGAGTTAGTGTGGGCTCGCTCACAATTTTGCTTTTGCCTCCGGCTCACACATTTTTGTCTCAGCTCAGGAAAAATGGCCCCAGAGCAAACTAATGTAGGCAGCGGCTCACAACTTTAATTCCAGTAGCTCACAAAGCAGAATTTTTGCTTGCAAGACTTCACAGCTTAGAGCAGGGGTGGGGAGCCTCAGTCCCGAGGTCACTTGGTGTGGCCCTCGGGGATTGCTGGGCCGAACTGAGCCATGCGGCAGCCTCCCTGGGGCCTGGCTGGCCAGCGAGGATCGTGGGGCCCAGCCGCGCTGTGCAGCAGCCTCCCCAGGGCCAGGCAGGGATCACAGGGCCCAGATGTACTGTGCTGCAGCCTCCCTAGGGCCTGGCTGGCCGGCCAGAATTGTTGCAGGGCCTGGATAAATTACTGTCACAGTTCAATTTGCACTTGATTATTCCCAGAGGGTGTGGCCTAATATGCTAATATTAGGGGATGTGGTCTAATATGCTACTGAGTTCCTGCTGGGCTTTTTCTACAAAAAAGCCCTGGACCTATGCATTTGCCTAGGGCGGCAGGCTGTGTGTGTGTGCCAGATTAGGCTCTCCCCACATGACTTCAAATAGAAAAACAATTATTTGCATTAATTTTGCGGGCCTGAATCATTCTCCCTCAGCGGAGCACTGTTTCTTAAGTGGATAATTTTTTATGGCCCGTGAATGATGTTATAAATATCCACATGGCCCCTGGCAGAACAAAGGTTCCCCACCCCTGGCTTAGAGGGAACATTAGTGTCCACCCCCTGCCCCGCCCTGCACAAAGCCACTTCAGTTCCTCCATCTCGAACCTTCGGTGGATCTATTTCATTGCTCCTAATGTTACGAGGAGTGAAGGGAAAACGCCTCTCTCCTCCACGCAGCGGCCCCCACCCCCACTGGGAGCTTGACAGCTGCTCGTCTGCAACTGAGGTAATTTTGTGACTGTCATCTGGAACGCCGGCCATTGGAGAAATCAGACCGCTTCTGCCACGAGGCAGCCTCTCCTGCCCTGGGAGACCGGAGGGCTGCAAGTTTTGTACAATTACCGCTGAAAGCCTCGTTTAACCGCGCAAGCAGCAATTCGCTTGATTAATTAATTCCCAAGGATCTGGTCTACGCCGGTGAAGACTATTGCTCTGACAGCCGCCTGTGACGGGCAAGTCTGCGCAGCCCCCACGTTCACCCCTTTGGAGCGGGAGACAAACCCAGACCAAAATCCTACTGTTTAAACGGCCGCCATAAAATACACAGTGCTTTATGAGCAGTCAAACCCAGCAACTGAGGCCAGGTCAATGCCCTGTGGTGCAGTGTTAAAGCTGCAGTACTGCAGTCCTAAGCTCTGCTCACGACCTGAGTTCGATCTCTGGTTTTCAGGTAGCTGACTTGAGGTTGACTCAGCCTTCCATCCTTCCGAGGTCGGTAAAATGAGGACCCTGCATAGGGGACCTTACCTTTCCTTATGAGCAGTCAAACCCAGCAATTGAGGCCTGGTCAGAGTGGTAAAGCTGCAATACTGCAGTCTAAGCTCTGCTCATGACCTGAATTCGATCCCCGGCGGAAGCTGGGTTTTCAGGTAGCCGGCTCAAGGTTGACTCAGCCTTCCGTCCTTCTGACGTCGGTCAAATGAGTACCCAGCTTGCTGGGGGGGAAGTGTAGATGATTGGGGAAGGCATCCCGTAAAAAGTATGCCGTGAAAACATGAAAGCAACGTCACCCCAGAGTCAGAAACGACTGGTGCTTGCACAGGGGACCTTTTCTTTTCCAATTTTTTTTTTTTAAGAAGATGATATTGGATTTATATCCTGCCCTCCACTCCAAAGAGTCTCAGAGCGGCTCACAATCTCCTTTACCTTCCTCCCCCACAACAGACACCCTGTGAGGTGGGTGGGGCTGGAGAGGGCTCTCACAGCAGCTGCCCTTTTAAGGACAGAGTCTCAGAGCGGCTCACAATCTCCTTTACCTTCCTCCCCCACAACAGACACCCTGCGAGGTGGATGGGGCTGAGAGAGCTCCCATAGCTGCTGCCCTTTCAAGGACAACCTCTGCCAGAGCTATGGCTGACCAAGGCCATGCTAGCAGGTGCAAGTGGAGGAGTGGGGAATCCAACCTGGTTATCCCAGATAAGAGTCCGCACACTTAACCACAACACCAAACTGGCTCTCCACTATTAACCACTATTTATTCAGAATTGTGATCACTGACCGCACCCATCTGTGAGGGGGCATTACTTTATTTTTTTTATCTTATTTTATTGCATTTATATCCCGCCCTCCCTTAATGGGCTCAGGGTGGCTAACAACAGTTAAACTAACAGAGTGTTAAAATCAAAGGGCCTGCAAAATGGAGCTGTTCCGCCAGGTCTATGGTTGAGGCAAGTGGACGTCCTTCATCCTATTATACCCTCTAACTGGCCTCCAGGCAACGACTACTGCTTCAACTGGGGCCAACACTGTTGACATCTTAGGGCAGCTTGAGGCCGCCCAGGATAATTACGCCCCGTGTGCTCAAACCATCCATGCCGTCTTGAATAATTACTTTTAATTTATTGGCTTCATTGTTTTAACTGTTCTGATGTTTCATTGTTGATTTTACTGTTTTAGCTTGCTGGAATCCACCCTGAGCCCTTCACGGGAAAGGGCAGGCTATAAATGTGCAAAACAATAAATACAGTACAATAAAATCATTAAAACATCTCAACAGTTCGTGCAATTTAAAATACGTAGTACGGTTCCAGGTTCGCTCGCCAGGATCCAGATGGCGGGTTTTAATTCTTATTGAGCGATGCATGTAATAATATTAAAAGTAAAGGTAGTCCCCTGTGCAAGCACCAGTCGTTTCCGACTCTGGGGTGACGTTGCTTTCACGACGTTTTCACGGCAGACTTTTTATGGGGTGGTTTTGCCATTGCCTTTCCCAGTCTTCTCTACTTCCCCTCCCACCGCAAGCTGGGGAGTCATTTTACTGACCTTGGAAGGATGGACGGCTGAGTCAACCTCAAGCCTGCTACCTGAACCCAGCTTCCACCAGGATCGAACTCAGGTCGTGAGCAGAGCTTAGGACTGCAGCTTTGCCACTCTGCGCCACGGGGCCCTTCATAATAATATTATAAGGTGTCATTTGGCACTCTGGATTTGTACTGGGATGGTTCAGGTGTCAATGCTGTGGGATGGTGGAATAGCAGTTATTCCCCGTTATTTGTTAAATGCTGGTTTAAACAATTCTGTTTTACAGGCCCTGCAGAATTGTGGCAGGTCCCGCAGGGCCCTGATGCTTTTGGGGAGGGCATTCCACATAGTGGGGGCTGCCACTGAAAAAGCTCTTGCTCTGGTGGTACATAAGAATTTAAGAACATAAGAGAAGCCATGTTGGATCAGGCCAATGGCCCATCCAGTCCAACACTCTGTGTCACATAAGAACAGAAGAGAAGCCATGTTGGATCAGGCCAGTGGCCCATCCAGTCCAACACTCTGTGTCACATAAGAACAGAAGAGAAGCCATGTTGGATCAGGCCAATGGCCCATCCAGTCCAACACTCTGTGTCACATAAGAACATAAGAGAAGCCATGTTGGATCAGGCCAATGGCCCATCCAGTCCAACACTCTGTGTCACATAAGAACAGAAGAGAAGCCATGTTGGATCAGGCCAGTGGCCCATCCAGTCCAACACTCTGTGTCACATAAGAACAGAAGAGAAGCCATGTTGGATCAGGCCAATGGCCCATCCAGTCCAACACTCTGTGTCACATAAGAACAGAAGAGAAGCCATGTTGGATCAGGCCAATGGCCCATCCAGTCCAACACTCTGTGTCACATAAGAGAAGCCATGTTGGATCAGGCCAATGGACCATCCAGTCCAACACTCTGTGTCACATAAGAACATAAGAGAAGCCATGTTGGATCAGGCCAATGGCCCATCCAGGCCAACACTCTGTGTCACATAAGAACATAAGAGAAGCCATGCTGGATCAGGCCAATGGCCCATCCAGTCCAACACTCTGTGTCACACAGTGGCAAAAAAAAACACCCCTAAGTGCCATCAGAAGGTTCACAAGTGGGTCTAGAAGCCCTTCCACTTTGCCCCCCCGCCCAAGCACCAAGAATACAGAGCATCACTGCCCCAGACAGTTCCAATAATATGCTGTGGATAATAGCCCCTGATGGACTTCTGCTCCATATGTTTATCCAATCCCCTCTTGAAGCTGTCTATGTTTGTAGCCGCCACCACCTCCTGTGGCAGTGAATTCCACGTGTCCATCACCCTTTGGATGAAGAAGGATTTCCTTTTATCCGTTCTAACCTGACTGTTCAGCAATTTCATCGAATGCCCACGAGTTCTTGTATTGTGAGAAAGGGAGAAAAGTACTTCTTTCTCTACTTTCTCCATCCCATGCATTATCTTGTAAACCTCTATCATGTCACCCCGCAGTCGACGTTTCTCCAAGCTAAAGAGCCCCAAGAGTTTTAACCTTTCTGCATAGGGAAAGGGTTCCAACCCTTTAATCATTCTAGCTGCCCTTTTCTGGACTTTTTCCAGTGCTACGATATCCTTTTTGTGGTGCGGCGACCAGAATTGTACACAGTATTCCAAATGGTGGTGGCCAGCCGTGCTTCTTTTGGCCTGGGGATCATAAGGAGATCTTGTGTACTTGATCAAAGTGCTCTCTGAGGCTCATATGGGGAGAGGTGGACCTGGAGGCAGACAGGTCCTAGGCCACTTCAAACCTCTTTGACTGAAATAAAGTAATGCATTGACCGCTACATCTCCGGGCTGCAACCTAAAAACGTTCAATCTTTGCCGGGCACAGCCCTCTGTCTCCAAGGGAGATTTTGAGATTTATTTGTTCAAGGTTCAAAACGAAGCCCTGCTATTTCCCAGTCGAACAGTCAATGCATTAATTAAACTTTAATTTAAATGATCCGATAACTCTAAACACTAGAGACTTAAAATTGTACTGTTTGGGGGCTGCAAACAAGCAATCGCACTCTAAAGTCTCCCCTAGGGACCATTCAAATGTTATATGCTCCCCACACCTGCAGCCTGAAAATGGTACATTCCACTATGCTACTTCATTCTGCTGGAAGTTTATGTGGAAGTTCTGACTTTTTTGCATAATTGGTGGGCGCATTCTAAAATTTATGCTTTTGGGGGATCTAATTCTTTCCCAAACAGAACAGATTACAAGGGTCCAACTAGATAACAATACCTGAAATAGTTCTTTTAGAATATTGGCCTGACCTACAACTAGGTAAAATAGATTCTGAAAGGCTGGTGATACTGTTAGCAGCTGCTAAATTTTTACTCACAGCAAAATGGAAAGACTCTTCAATACCTACAGTTGAACAATGGGCCAATAAATTAGGGGACCTTTTTATAATGGGGAAAATAAGTAATGCATCGATGCCTATTGAGTTTGGTGGACGACAGAAATTTATTACACTGTGGTCTCCTATTGTTGAATATTTGTCTCCTGCAAAATTTCCCCCCTCCAATCCTTATTTTCGTAAAATGTGTTATTTGTAATAGACCTCTGTATGCAATTTTTAAAATATCTTTGGACAAGAAGTTTTAAGCACGTAGTTTATTTTTGAGTTTTAAAAAAAGTGCCATGTACCGTCTACGACAGAGGCGTCAAACGTGGCTCAGGGGCTGAATCAGGCCCCCGAGCATCTGCTTCCTTCTTCCTCTCTCTTGCTTCCTTCTGCATCACAGCTTGCTTTGCCAGGCTTGCTCAATCGCACAGGAGCTCCAGAGCAAAGCCTCTATTTTCTCCATTGGCTGAGGCTCCTCCTTTGGGGAGGAAGGGGGGAGGAAGAGCTTGCTTTGCCAGGCTTGCTCAATCGCACAGGAGCTCCAGAGCAAAGCCTCTATTTTCTCCATTGGCTGAGGCTCCTCCCTTGGGGAGGAAGGGGGGAGGAAGAGCTTGCTTTGCCAGGCTTGCTCAATCGCACAGGAGCTCCAGAGCAAAGCCTCTATTTTCTCCATTGGCTGAGGCTCCTCCCTTGGGGAGGAAGGGGGGAGGAAGAGCTTGCTTTGCCAGGCTCACTCAATCGCACAGCGGAGCTACTGAGCCAAGCCTCTTTTCCTTCAATTGGCTGTGGCTCCTCTCCCTCTTAGTCCCCTGGGGAGGGAAGGAAGGAAAGAGCCAGAACTTCCTTTCCCCAATTCACTAGAACCATGGTAGAAATACAAAAAAAGCACCTTTAAGACCAACAAGTGCTAATGTTTTAAGGGGTTTTTTTTTAAAAAATCTTTACTTGTGCTTGTCTGTGTCCTTTATAAAGTTTACATCTCTGCTACCTAATCTTAAATAGGTACACACATGGCCTGGCCTGACAAGGTCTCATTTATGTTAGATCTGGCCCTCACAACAAATCAGTTTGACACCCCTGATCTATGGCTTTCCAAGGACAGAGTATGTTTGCATTGCTTGGGGGTTAGCAAAAGCTAACTTATCAAAGATTTCAGGTTTTCACGGCTGGTAACATCATTAGGGTTTGTAGAATATTTCAGGCTCAAGTGCCGTGTTCTACTGGAGAAAGTTTTCCTTCCAAACGTTTCGTTCTCAGCTGCGGAGAACATCCTCAGTGGCGTTGCAGCCGGAGCAGGCGCACAGCAGCCAAGAAGGTCTGAGCGCCTGCTCCGGCTGCAACGCCACTGAGGATGTTCTCCGCAGCTGAGAACGAAACGTTTGGAAGGAAAACTTTCTCCAGTAGAACACGGCACTTGAGCCCGAAAGATTCTACAAACCCTAAAAGCTAACTTATCTGGGGCTCCAAGGTGGATAATCCCTTTGCCTCTTGTCTGAAGGGCATGCAAGACTATGTGTTCTTTCAATCAATACATATTTTTATTTGGATACCTTTTGTGTCTTTTGAAAAAATACGTAATGCATCCAAGTTACATTCCTGCATACAGTTGAGCTGCGTAATGCTACTCGGGAGCAAGTCAAAGTGAACTGCATGGATTTGGGTGCTGGTAAATTTACAAGTCACCAGGGATCCCTAACGGACACCTGTCCTGCTGCCCCCAGTGTTTTCAGAAGGCGCATGTGGCCAGTTGGGGTTCTTGCCCAGGAGGGCTTCTGATTGACTGTCCAGATTTTTTAAAATGCTGATTCGGCAGCAGCTGCCACCGTGGCACTTCACTGTGTGACTGTAAACTGCTGCAGCAGTCATTTTGTGGCAGCCCCTTTCTGGTTGTACTCAGGGCTTTTTTTTTGTAGCAGCAACTTCTTTGCATGTTAGGCTACATCCCCTTGATGTAGCCAATCATCCTGGAGCTTACAGTAGGCCCTGTAAGAAGAGCCCTGTAAACCTTTGGAGGATTGGCTACATCGGGGGGGGGGGTGGCCTAATATGCAAAAGAGCTCCTGTTACAAAAAAAAAAAAAAGCCCTGTGTCTTAAACTGTCTCAAACAGTTTGGGGGCCCTTGAATTAGACCTCGCGGTTCTGATTTTCAGAGGCCTCCAAGTAAGAAGAAGAAAAAAAGCTGGATTTATACCCCCACCCTTCACTCCAAGTCTCAGAGTGACTTACAGTCTCCTTCTCTTCCTCTCCCCACAACAGACACCCTGTGAGGGAGGTGGGGCTGAGAGAGCTCTGAGAGGACTGCTCTTGAGCAGAACAGCTCTGTGAGGACTGTGGCTGACCCAAGGTCACCCAGAGAGGACGAAGAGATTGGATTTATACCCTGCCTTTCTCTTGGGAGTCTCAGAGCGGCTTACAATCTTCTTCCCTCCCTCTCCCCACAACAGGCACCCTGTGACTCAGGTAGGTGGGGCTGAGAGAGCTCTGAGAGAACTGCTCTTCAAAGAACAGCTCTGAGAGAACGGTGAATGGCCCAAAGTCACCCAGCTGGCTGCACATGGAAGAGTGGGCAATCAAACCCGGTTCTCCAGATTAGAGTCACCCGCTCTTAACCATTACAGCCAAACTGACCCCTAACTAAAATTCACCCTAGTTTTCACACATTGTCCCTTTAATTGGAGGACACAACGTTCTATAAAAGTCAGACACATTACAAGCACAACTTTGTCATGCCCACTCATGCCAAACGCAAATGCAGGGGGGCCTTTCACAGTCCTACCCCGATGCCCGCACTCACGTGGCCAAAGCGCAGATGTTTTTGTGCCCGCAGAAGGGGAGCCGGACTGTGGCGAAGGCTCGGCCTTGGTTGAACATCTCCGTGACCTGGGCGGGCAGGTAGTTGGTGGAGACCATCAGCACTTTGCCGAAATAGCCTGTCCAGGTTGTGGGCTCCTCCTGAGGTCTGGAAGTGAGGTGGGGAAAGGAGAGCTTCAGGCAGATATCTGGTTACCGTTCAGGGGCAGCGAGAGCCCTTCTTCTGTTTGATGGCTTTCTGTTCTACAAATACGCTCCTCATGCCATCTAACAGAGGTAAAGGCTAGCCATCAGGTGGTCAGATAGTCAGATAAGATTTTATTTACGGCAAAAGCCATCGTCTTAAACAAAAGCGATAACTATATATAGCCATAAGAACTATCTGCAAAAGCGTGACAAAAGTGTTATAGCGCTATTAAAATTGAAAAATATACAGAAACGGCCATTAAAACAAACGTACTCCGGCATCTTAGGCTTACTAGTAATTTTCTCAACCTAAAGGCAAACCAACCAAATTTAGCTGTTTTAAGAGTAACTGCAGGATATCTGCCCTCCAGGAGTTCTTTACGTTGGCATATTTTTGGACTGCTAGTCGGGGGAGTAATCATGGAAGTCAGGAGGGATTCCCTGTGCTTACTGTACACCTTGCAATCATAAAAGACATGAACTAATGACTCTATGCCATCATTACAGCAAGGGAATATACGAGCTTCATAGGGGATTTTCCTGTATCTGCCCTCTGTCACTGCAGAAGGGAGGGCGTCCCACCTCATAAGGGAGAATATTCGTCTGTATTCATGGTTTTCTAGATGAAACAAATATGGCATGGGAGATAACCTACGAAACGGCTCTACAAAGGCGTGCCATTTTTGTGAGTTATTTAGGCCAGTTTGTCCAGAGGTATCTAATATCCTTTGTGCCACCATCACTCTTGCCTTATCATGTGCCAGGTTGCTAAGGTATTGACTTGAGAGGCCATAAGAGGGAAGTCTTTCCTCTATTGCTTTCAGTCATGGGGGCTCTATAATATCTTGAAGGATTAAGCCTGCCAGCCCTTTGGGATAAAAAAATGAGTCTCAGCCAATATTGGATGGTCAAAAGCAACAAATCAGGGCGACTCAAAGACAGGAGATTTCCTTCTGGGGAGAGGAGTCCCAAACAGGCTTAACGAGGACTGAGTGATGGGAATGTGGACAGCAGAGAGAAGGAAAGAAGAAAGCACCAGGAAATCCTTCTGCTCGATCCCCAGGAAGCAGGGAGAAAAAAACCCAAAGTATCGAGATAATCAGCCTCAGAAAATAAGTATCACTATGATGCTTATTTGTAAAATACATTTTACAAAGAGAATATCAATGGTTCAAACCACTAACAGAATACCAATATACAACATACATAAAAAAAACATTTTGGGAAGGGAGGGAGCTGGAAAAAGCATTTGTGGAACAGGGAACTTGAGTACCGTCCTGTTGCACGAGGATGGATCGTGCACAGCTGCGCATTTGCTAAAAGGATACACTCTGCGCATTGGAAGAATCTGCACTTGATGAGGACTTTCTTTGACTGAAGTGACTTTGTCCCTTTGGACCTGCCCCATCTGGGGAATCACGGAGAAGCACGGAGACCTGCCACCTATCACTTGCCTGTCCTGCTAAGCTGAAAAGGGGAGGAAGAGAGGTGGGGCCAGCTTGGGGGCGCTGAGTTGGGAAGGCTCTGCTATAAGCCGGGGTGTGGCCCCCAGAGGGCCCTCCTGTAGCTACCGGCCTAGGGTGGGGTGGAAACACAAATGCTCCCCGGAAAGTTGTGAAGAATGGGAGGGACTTAAAACCCCACCTCTAATAAATAGCTACAGAATACTTTGTTGCTGTTGTTCAGTCACACAGTCGAGTCTGACTCTTTGCGACCCCATGGACCAAGTCACGCCAGGCCCTCCTGTCTTCCACCATCCTCTGAAGCCTGCTCAAATTTGTGTTAGTTACATCAATAACGCTGTCCAGACATCTCCTCTTTTGCCGTCCCCTTCTTCTTTTGCCTTCTGTCTTTCCCAGCATCAGGATCTTCTCCAGGGAGTGCTCCCTTCTCATTTGGTGGCCAGAGTATTTGAGCTTCAGCTTCAGCATCTGACCTTCCTGGGAACAGTCAGGGTTGATTTCCCTTAGGACTAACTGATTGGATCTTCTTGCAGTCCAAGGGACTCTCAAGAGTCTTCTCCAGCACCACAGCTCAAAAGCATCTATTCTTCTGCGCTTGGCCTTCCTTATGGTTCAGCTCTCACAGCCATACATTACTACAGAATACTTCCCCCCCCCCCCAAAAAAAACCCCCAACCAACCAAAGATTGTTCTACTCAAAGAAAGACTGGGCTTCAACACCATTACATTGTGACCTGAACCAAGATTCCTTTAAGTCATTTATTTAAAAATATTCACACACATCCCTTATCTCCTTGGACTCAAGACAGCTTCAGTCAGTGGTCTGCCACCACAAAAGAAGCTTGAGTTTCACAGTTACAGAGCACAGGAACAATGGTGTTATGTACAAAAATCAGAGAGAGATTGGGGGGGAGAGAGACAGACAGACTCAGTATAAATATTTTGTGAATGTGAAACTGCAGGCAAACCACTCCTCACCTCACAATTTTGCCATCTTCCAGGCCTGGAACAGGGGGTTCGCTGTGTCTGTGTGTAGTGGAGTTATTTGTGAATTTCCTGCACTGAGCAGGGGATTGGACTAGATGACCGTGGAGGTCCCTTCCAACTCTAGGATTCTATGAATTTAAGTCTGACGAAATTAAGTCTGACGATGCCATCGGTGGCTAGATGTAGCTGCAGGTCACCACCGGGGGTGGGGGGCACCCCGGATCTAACAGACTGCGTGCATTTCCCCAGGGCTGCCGGGATGGGGGGGACGACTTACTTTTCTTTCACAGTTTCGAGTTTGAAAATGTGCACCGTCTCCGTGTTGCTGGATGCCGACAGAAACATGCCGTCCATGCTGAAGGCCAATGAGGAGATGCTGACGCACCTGGAGGGAAACGGGCAAGACAAGAATGTCAGATGCCTGAGAGAAAGAAGGCAGGCAAGCAAACAGACAGGGGACTGGGGAGGGAGAGAGATGGAATGAAGGAAACTTTAACTTTAAATGCATTCTCCAAGCTGCTGGATTTAAAGAGAAAAACCCCTTCCCCAAGCCGACTGGGCGGTGGGGGCTTCAAGAGCCATGCAAGATGTGTGATAGAGCCACGCGTGGCTCCCGAGCCACCGTTTGGCCACCCCTGCTATCTATGACTCGTTTCAACATGGATCCAGTCCCAGAGAACAAGTGGAAAGCAACGTTCCCTCTAAGTTGCAGAGTCGTGTGAGCAAAAATTCTACTTTGTGAGCTACTGGCATTCAAGTGGTGAGCATTAAAGTACTGGCATTAAAGGTAACTTTTTCCACTGTTGGTGGTCCTGTCCCAAAAATTCAAAACTACTGGGCCCTTATAGTGGCCAAAATATCAGAAATTGTAGGTTGCCTAGTTCCACTTACGGCAGACTCAATATTATTAAATCTTTGGCCGGAAAATTTTTCAACCCCATTACGCAGAGACCTCGTTTCATTATTGCTGTTAGCTGGTAAAATATTATTGGTCCAGAAATGGAAAACAAGTGGCGCCCCTTCCATTGAAGAATGGCGTGTGAAGGTTAGAGAATTAATGGTTCAAGACAAACTGTCCACACAAATTCTAATTACGGAATCATCTAACTGTAAAAACACGTTGCTGGAGAAATGGTTTCCATATTCGGAATATGTGAATTCAAATGCTTCTGCAGTGGAATCGATATCACCCGAACTGTTGGATTTTATCATTTATAAACAACGTAATGTTAATGAAGTTCTATATTTGTGATGGATATCATGTGAGTGCCTACTACAATGCTTATGGAATTGTATAAGAACCATTTTTTTTTGTTATATTAAAAAGGTTAAAATTAAAAAAGAAAAAACAAAGTTGTGAGCTACTGCATCAATCGGTGCGTTCTGGGGTCCTCCTTCCTGAGCGAAGACAAAAATGTGTGAGCTGGAAGCTAAAAATCTGTGAGCTAGCTCACGCTTACTCAGCTTAGAGGGAACACGGGTGGCAACCTGTAACAATCCACAGTTATTGTACGCAAGGGGTCAGCCACAGACTACGGCAAAGACGCGAGGCTTTGGAGATCTGAAAGTTTACTTCACCTCTTCACTCCTCTTCGGAATTCAAAAAGCTTCTGCCCCTCTGGAATGGAAAATACCCGGATCACTGTCCCCTAGGAGAAGAAACAGGAGCCAAGAGAGATCACAGGGTTTGAGGTACAATGGCTGCTTGGGAGCTCTCGTTATCATGGATGGAGTGACGGGACCTGTTTTGGCATGCTGCGTTCTTTGGGAGCTCTCGTCAGGACCGTGGTGCACCGCAAGCATCGAAGCCCAAATACATCTCTTGTCGGGGGCCAAGCTAACTTGGGGGGGATCCTGACCATCATCTCTGCCTTCAGCACTGGGAAACAAAGTCCCATAATTAGGCTTAGTATCAGATGTGGGATACACAGGGGCTTTTTTTGTGTGTGTAGCAGGAACTCCTCTGCATATGAGGCCACATACGCCTGACGTAGACAATCCTCCAAGAGCTTGCAGGTCTCTTCTTACAGGGCCTACTGTAAGCTCCAGGAGGATTGGCTACATCAGGAGGGTATGGCCTCATAAGCAAAGGAGCAGGGGTGGAATTCTGGCAGGAGCTCCTTTGCATATGAGGCCACACACCCCTGACGTAGACAATCCTCCAAGAGCTTGCAGGTCTCTTCTTACAGGGCCTACTGTAAGCTCCAGGAGGATTGGCTACAACAGGAGGGTATGGCCTCATAAGCAAAGGAGCAGGGGTGGAATTCTGGCAGGAGCTCCTTTGCATATGAGGCCACACACCCCTGACGTAGACAATCCTCCAAGAGCTTGCAGGGCTCTTCATCTAGGGCTTACTGTAAGTGCCAGGAGGAATGGATACATCAGGGGTGTGTGGCCTCATAAGCAAAGGAGCAGGGGTGGAATTCTGGCAGAAGCTCCTTTGCATATTAGGCCACACACCCCTGTCGCAGCCAATACTCCGCTTGCAGGGCTCTTCTTTCAGGGCCGACTGTAAGCTCTAGGAGGATTGGCTACATCAGGGGGTGTGGGGTGTGGCCTACTTTGCAAGGCGTTCCTGCTACAGAAAAAAGCCCTGGGGATACAGAAGGAGGGGCTAACGGGAGATCATTGCCTGGGATGGGGGATGCTCCCATCAGGAGCTGTGGGAAAGCACTAGCAAGGAACGTGACTCGGCTGCAAGAGAAACCAAACAGCGTCACAACACTTTAAAAAGCGGTACAAAACCGTGCCCCTCCCGGACGCAGTAAGAGACCCGAAGCATAACCGAACACAACGAGAGAGCTCGCAGAAAGGGAATCGTGCGAAATCCCAGCCCCTCTTCCCCAGGGCTTGTGCCAATTTGTGCAAAACCGAGACTTTTTTCCAGCCGATGTAAAGCGTCAGCAGGCGGACAGATGTTCCTTCCTACGGCAAGTACAGTTCAGGATGCCTTAAAAAACAAACATATGTCCAGCATGCGCCAACTGGCCCAAACGGTATCCCAGTCGGAAGCACAAACGTTAAATTAGAGGTTTCTAAAAAAAGGAAAGCTTAACGCCAGTGGGAATGGCTGCATAATCTGCCTTCGGTCTGCTTAGAAAGGCAGACTATAAATAATGTAAAGAAATAAAAAGAAATAAATCAGTACTGGCACGATTCACTCGGTTCAGACGGAACAACAAACCCTGGACAGGCCCCATGGAACAACTGTGGAAGGAGCTTGGGACTTGCGGGTATGATTTCTCTGCCCAGCTTGCAAGGAACCAGCAAACTGTAATTTGCAGGAGCGCAAACCACAGTTCGACAAATCATGATTTGTTGGTTCCGACGCTGCCGCAACCCGGTTGGCCGTAAGGCAGGGACTTACTTGTTGCTTTCCAGAACATGAGAGAGGAGGAGGGGTTTGCACAAGCAAGCCGGAAGCTCCTTCTAAAACAAGATCTCTGTTCTCTTCTATAAACTGCTGCCCAGTCTTTGCTGAGCTCCCATAGGGGCACGACCAGGGATGGAATCCTATCAGGAGCTCCTTTGCATATTAGGCCACACCCCCCCCCCCCGATGTAGCCAATCCTCCAAGAGCTTACAAAAAAAGAGAGCCTTGTAACTAAATCGGAACCATACCTTTTCGGACGCCGTGGCCAGCTTGGTGCCGCTTGCGTCGAAGGCTAACGCAGCCAGAGGACTGTCGTGGGCGGGGATCATGTTCGCTGCTCTCTGGGGGAAAGGAAGGGGGGGGGGAAGAAAGGTGATGACGAATGAAGACGTTAGCCCAGCCTGGTCAGCCAGCACACGACCAGATCCACAAGCGCGGGCGATTGGCTTGCGGATACTGAGTTTCTCGGGAAGCTCACCAGGTTAATGGTGTCGAAGACCTGCACTTCTCCAATGGTTGCGCTCCCTGGGTAGGCCAGATAGCAGTTGTCGTTGTTTATCGACAAAGAGCATAAGCCTAGGAAGAGAAGGAAAAGGTGGGTCAGCGTCTCCGGCCATGACATGCTTTGCAGCAGGGAAGTAGCCAGTCTCCAGGGTTGCGCTGAACGGCTTGGAATTCTTCCCGCTCTCCGAGAAAGGGAAACACCGACCGTTGCCCTTTTGCTTCCCAGCCGGTGACGTCAGGAACTGGGAGGGATTAAAAGCAGCATTCTGGTGAACTTGTGGTGGGGAAATGACTGAAGCGTGTGATGATGCAAGGCACTTTTTTTTTTTCCAGGGGACGGGAGATGTATTTTTGTGTCCGTTTGTGTGTTTGGATGTGAGTGCGCCTGGAAGTCACGGTGGCCTCAGAGAAGTGGCTGAATAAAGCCTGCCCCTGCCTCCCAGAGCTGGTATTCCAAGGAGGTCTCCCATCCAGAGTCAACCCTGTTTCGCTTCCAGGATGAGATCGGGCTTGCCCCTGGGCTCTATCCAGGTCAGGAAGCAGGTCACATTTCCGAAGCAAGGAAGTCTGGGCTTTGTGTCAGACACTGGAAAGCTTTCATGATAAGATATGATGCTGTGTTCAAACTGCAATGTGTTGCCTGACCTAACTGACTCCATTTTCTAACATTTGCTACTAACCCCAAATAGAAACCTTGAATATCAAAGTAGAAATGAAGCTGTTACTAACCCTACTGTGAATTCCTGTCCTTGATACTAACAAAGGCAACAACCCTTTGAAGATAAAATGCCTCCGGGAGGGCCAGCAGAGCTGTTCCTGTGAGAATGGGAACCACAACGAGATAAGGGAAAGCAAATGTGTGAAATGTATCACTCTAATGTGGGAATGTAGATTTGTTTAGAAAACCTTCGATGTGCATCTAGTTAAAACATCTACGCTCTAGGAGAGAGTATCAGTTCCAATGTATCCATGCTCAGAAACTATGAACTATCAAATAAAGTCTTAACATTGAAACAAATGGAAGTCTGCCTAATTTGAAGCTCCATTGTCTGACACTTTGTCGGGATCTAACAGGAATGCCCTTCAGAGAATTCTTGGACCGTGCCAACTTTCCTGCCCGCCATGACCTGGAGCGCCCAGGCTAGCCCGATCTCATCAGGTCTTGGAAGCTAAGCAGGGTCAGCCCGGGTTAGTACATGGCCGAGAGGCCACCAAGGAAGCCCAGGGTTGCTAGCCCAGGGAAGTCCAGGCAGGTGATGGGCAAACCACCTCTGAACGCCTCTTGCCTTGAACACCCTACAGAAGGGGCGCTGACCTCTTTGAGTCTGCAGGCTCCCTCAGAATTCTGGCGCCGCGTGTTGGGCACAGCCACAAAACGGCTGCCACGACGACGGCCGGTGCAGCTGACCAGTGAAGATACTTGTGTTGCGTTGCAGCCGAAGCAACATTTCTGAAAAATATGCACAGCCAATCACATCTTCACAAGATCAAATCAGAAGCCTTGTGGGACCCAAAGCCAATCCTGGCCTTTTCTTATGGGAGCCGAAAGGCAACTTAGGATCCAAGGCTACGTGTATCGCCCTGAGTTTGTTGGAAAAAAATTGGGAGAGAAGTGTAAAATGAAAGGCAAAATAGTATTTGCTACAAGCAAAACAACTGCTGGGGCTACCATGGGATGTCCGACAAGTTGGCTTGGCTGCTTTCTTCCGCGTTGTCCCTTCATATGTGAAAAGTTAGAATGCGTGCAGAATTCAAAACAAAAATTATTCTTTCTTTAAAACAGCTCAGAAGCTTAAGACTGGAAGTGTAATGCAATGAGTGTGTGTGTTTTAAAGTAATTATATGCCCAAAGAAAGACAGAATTTCTATTAGGGTTTGTAGAATCTTTCGGGCTCAAGTGCCGTGTTCTACTGGAGAAAGTTTTTCTTCCAGACGTTTCGTTCTCAGCTGCGGAGAACATCCTCAGTGGCGTTGCAGCCGGAAGGTCAGAGCGCCTGCGCCGGCTGCAACGCCACTGAGGATGTTCTCCGCAGCTGAGAACGAAACGTCTGGAAGAAAAACTTTCTCCAGCAGAACACGGCACTTGAGCCCGAAAGATTCTACAAACCCTAATGATGATGCCAGCCGTGAAAACCTGAAATCTTTGAGAATTCCTATTAATCATAATCTTGCTGCAATTATTATGCAATTAGCTGCAGACATTATTTGAAGCTGCTATTCACAAACAGAGAATGGCAACTTTGTCAAAAATAAAGTTGGGAAACGCGAACAGCCGACTGTATGGGCTGGTGAGAAGAGTTCGGAAAGAACCGACCCCCTCTGGCTCTCACCTGCAGGGTTTGGGGGCGTCTCCCTGATGGTATGCAGCACCTTCATGTCCCGTATGTTGTGGATGTACAGAGACTCCTCTAGGCATACTATCAACCTCTGGAGGGAGGGGAAAAAAATCAGAGAGGAAGAGAAAAACAAAGATGAAAAACACAGCAGCAACACAACCTTGCAGCGCTAAATTTCTTAGAAATAGTTAACGGGCTTGCTGAAGTGTTAAAAACGCTTTCTGATTGGTCCAGCTCGCCCAATAAAAAAACACAGGGCAGCTTTAAATCCAGCAGCCTCGATTTCGACTCCAGGCAAACTTTTTCACCCGCCCGATCACTTACGCAGGCCACCTATAACAACTGACGGAACCAAATGTACTCGCCCGGTATTTCCGAGGCCTTATGTAGGGGGGGAGATGTAAACCTGGCCAAGAGCGCCAGCTGCCCGGATGGTGGCCTAGTCTAGGGGGGGCAGATGCTGCCACCAAAAGATGACATCGCTCGAGGGCCGTTTCAAGGAACAGTGGGTCGCATCTGGGCCTCCGCCTGCTTTCGAAGGCTCTGGGTTGGACGCTGGCTCTTCCTGTTTCCAGGGCTGGCGCTGCTGGAGACAGAAAGAGCCAGCTTCGAATGCGGAGCCCCCAAAGCAGGTGGAGACGCAGATGCAGCCTGCAGGCAACCGGGCTCTTGCTCTTCCTGTTGTTCTGTCCCTCTTTTCCAAGCCAGGCATTTTGAACTCTGTGGCTGAAGGGACCGTGAATTCCACACAGCGAACTTGATATCGAGACATCGTCTCCGGCCCCTGAGGCCCCAAACTGTTGAATGACAATTTTCTGAAACGGGTTCAGAAATATGCCTCGGGCGAGAGGGCTTTGGCTTGCCAACGTGCTCCTCCATGCCATATATGAAGTGGGGGGAAGCTGCAAAAGCTGGGGGGGGGGGGACAGAGGAAAACCTGGCAGGCTAATCGGACAACTAGGTCCTCAAGATGCTCCAAAGCAGGCGCATATCTTACGTTCATGGAGACATAAGAAGAAGAAGAATTGCAGATTTATACCCCGCCCTTCTCTCTGAATCAGAGACTTAGAGCAGCTTACAAGAAGGAGAAGAAGAACTGCAGATTTATACCCCGCCCTTCTCTCCGAGTACGTTGTTCAGGTGTTGTTCAGGTGTGTGCTTGTAAGTTGCAACCCTACCTATGATTTATTGACATTCATTACAGAAATCTCATGGTCAGTGCTTTGAGCCTAAGACCCAGGGGAAAACAGGAAATGGTTGGGCATTGTAAACTTTTGTCCATAAGTTGCTTCATGTGCTGGTCATCCAATGGAGAAAACAGAGGCTTTGCTCTGTAGCTCTTGTGTGATTGAGCAAGCCTAGCAAAGCAAGCTGTGATGCAGAAGTAGGGTGGCCAGACCGTCCCGGTCTCCCGGGACTTTCCCGGTTCTGGCCACCAATTCCCGGCTCCCGGGCTGCCTATACCGGGACCATTACAAAGTCCCGGTATAGCCAGCGGGGAGCCGGAGGGCCGCGCGCGTGGGCCGGGAAGGCGGGGAGTGAGGCAGCCAGCGTCCCTGCGCGTGCGCACGGCGGTGTGCGCACGCGCAGGGACGCTGGCTGCCTCACTCCCCGCCTTCCCCGCCCGCGCGCGGGGTCCGGCAGCGGTGGTGGAGGCCGGAGAGGCCGCCGCTGGTCCCTGGAGGGCCTCCAGAGGCCCGCAGAGAGGCCGCCGCTGGTCCCTGGAGGGCCTCCAGAGGCCAGCGGAGGCCGCCGCTGGTCCCTGGAGGCCCTCCAGAGGCCCGCGGAGGCCACGGGAAGGCCGCCGCTGGTCCCTGGAGGCCCTCCAGAGGCCCGCGGAGAGGCCGCCGCTGGTCCCTGGAGGGCCTCCAGAGGCCAGCGGAGGCCGCGGAGAGGCCGCCGCTGGTCCCTGGAGGCCCTCCAGAGGCCCGCGGAGGCCGCGGAGAAGCCGGCGCTGGTCGTTGGAGGCCTCCAGAGGCCAGCGCCGGAAGCGGAGAGGCCGGCGCTGGTCCCTGGAGGCCTCCAGAGGCCAGCGCCGGAAGCGGAGAGGCCGCCGCTGGTCCCTGGAGGCCCTCCAGAGGCCCGCAGAGGCCGCGGAGAGGCCGCCGCTGGTCCCTGGAGGGCCTCCAGAGGCCCGCGGAGGCCGCGGAGAGGCCGCCGCTGGTCCCTGGAGGCCCTCCAGAGGCCCGCGGAGAGGCCACCGCTGGTCCCTGGAGGCCTCCAGAGGCCAGCGCCGGAAGCGGAGAGGCCGCCGCTGGTCCCTGGAGGCCCTCCAGAGGCCCGCGGAGAGGCCACCGCTGGTCCCTGGAGGCCTCCAGAGGCCAGCGCCGGAAGCGGAGAGGCCGCCGCTGGTCCCTGGAGGCCCTCCAGAGACCAGCGCCGGCCTCTCCGCCGCCTTCCCGGCCTCCGCAGCTGCCGCCAGCCCCACCAGCAGCCCGGAGGAGAGGCCGCCACCGCCCTGGATCAAGGTAAGCCGAAAGCGGGGGGGGGGGGCGGCTGGCGGGGGGGGGCGGCTGGCCTTCCTTCTTTCCTTCCCTCCCTCCTCCCCCCTCCCTCCTTCCTTTCTTCCTTCCCTCCCTCCCTCCTCTCTTCCTTTCTTCCTTCCTTCCCTCCCTTCCCTCCTCCCCTCCCTTCCTTCCTTCCCTCCCTCCTCCCTTCCTTCCCTCCCTCCCTTCCCTCCCTCCTCCCTTCCCTCCCTCCTCCCTTCCTTCCTTTCTTCCTTCCCTCCCTCCTCCCTTCCTTCCTTTCTTCCTTCCCTCCCTCCCTCCTCCCTTCCTGACTGAATGGGCCACTGGCCTGATCCAACAGGGCTTCTCTTATGTTCTTATGTGACACAGAGTGTTGGACTGGATGGGCCACTGGCCTGATCCAACAGGGCTTCTCTTATGTTCTTATGTGACACAGAGTGTTGGACTGGATGGGCCATTGGCCTGATCCAACAGGGCTTCTCTTATGTTCTTATGTGACACAGAGTGTTGGACTGGATGGGCCACTGGCCTGATCCAACAGGGCTTCTCTTATGTTCTTATGTGACGCAGAGTGTTGGACTGGATGGGCCACTGGCCTGATCCAACAGGGCTTCTCTTATGTTCTTATGTGACAATACTGACTTTGGTGGACCCAAGCACTGATTCAGTGTAAGGGAGCTTTGTGTTTGTGACTGGAGTAGACAATACTGACTTTGGTGGACCCAAGCACTGATTCAGTGTAAGGGAGCTTTGTGTTTGTGACTGGAGTGGACAATACTGACTTTGGTGGACCCAAGCACTGATTCAGTGTAAGGGAGCTTTGTGTTTGTGACTGGAGTAGACAATACTGACTTTGGTGGACCCAAGCACTGATTCAGTGTAAGGGAGCTTTGTGTTTGTGTCTTCTGGTGCAATTTTGTTCTCAGATCCTGTATTTACTTCATCAGTATATGGGATAAGGCACTTTCTCAACTGTGCTGCATAATGCAGCCTATTTATTTTGTCCTGTTTGCTCTGTTGGCTCTATCTGCGCCACCTTCATCACTTTCGGGGTGTGGATCCCCCAGTGGGGTGGTCTCGCGACTCCCTCCGCCGGCTGTTTCTGATAGCCCTGCGCCCCCTCTTTCATTTGATATGTGTCCCGTGCGGATGCCACCCTCCCGCCGGGAGATGCCGCAAAATGAGCCCCCTTGAGGCTTATGGCGGCAGGGCTCGGGGGAAGCGAGCTAGACTGCTGTTCTTTTGAGGGGTCATAGATTGTTTCGAGCCCGTCCCTGTGGCATCGGTCCCATCGTTGTGGGGCCCAGGGGGCCGGCGCAGCGGCACGCTGAAGCAGCCTGTCGGTCACTTCCGGGTTCCTGTCCTGCATCTCGACCTGTGTTATTAGTGACAGGCTGCTTCGGCGTGCCGCTGCGCCGGCCCCCTGGGTCCCACAACGATGGGACCGATGCCACAGGGACGGGCTCGAAACACTCTATAACCCCTCAAAAGAACAGCAGTCTAGCTCGCTTCCCCCGAGCCCTGCCGCCATAAGCCTCAAGGGGGCTCATTTTGCGGCATCTCATGGAGGGAGGGTGGCACCCGCACGGGACACATATCAAATGAAAGAGGGGGTGCAGGGCTATCAGAAACAGCCGGCGGAGGGAGTCGGGAGACCACCCCACTGGGGGATCCACACCCCGAAAGTGATGAAGGTGGCGCAGATAGAGCCAACAGAGCAAACAGGACAAAATAAATAGGCTGCATTATGCAGCACAGTTGAGAAAGTGCCTTATCCCATATACTGATGAAGTATATACAGGATTTCAGAACAAAATTGTTTCCGGCGGTGATATTTGGGGGATTTTTGGGGACGTCACAGGAAGTGCTGTGAAGTCACTTCCTGTTTCCGGCAGTGGCATTTGGGGGAAATGATGTCATTTTGGGGAAGTGATGTCACAGGAAGTGATGTCACTTCCCGTTTCCGGCAGGTGACGCGGGGAAATGATGTCACAGGAAGTGGTGTCACTTCCTGTTTCCGGCGGCGCACGCGCTTTGCGCGCCCGCGCCCCTACCTTCCCCCCCCCCAAGGTGTCCCTGGCTGGCCTTCAGACATTATGGTCACCCTATGCAGAAGGAAACAAGAAGATATTGAACTTGGACTTATATCCCACCTTATACTCTGAATCTCAGAGTCTCAGAGCAGTCACAATCTCCTTTTACCTTCCCCTGTGAGGTAGGTGGGGCTGAGAGAGCTCTTACAGCAGTTGCCCTTTCAAGGACAACTCCTACGAGAGCTATGGCTGACCCAAGGCCATTCCAGCAGCTGCAAGTGGAGGAGTGGGGAATCAAACCCGGTTCTCCCAGATAAGAGTCTGCGCATTTAACCACTACACCATACTGGCTCTCAAGAGAGAGAGAAGGAAGCAGATGACAGTGAGTTGCTCGTGGGCCTGGTAGGAGCCCTCCGGGGGCCTGATCTGGCCCTCGAGCTGCATGTTTAACACCTCTGGTCTAGTAATTACATGTTGGGAAGAAAATCCAGTAAAGTAAGGAAAACTCAAATAAATATAAAAGCTGGTTGGATGTTATTTCATTCACGATGCGAAGAAGCAATATAACGAGGGAGAGGGAAATGAGGATTTACAACTCATATGGTTTTGTCAAAGGAAAACAAATAGCTCTTAGGAAAAGGACCCTCCCTCTGGTCACTCACCTGCCTGTTCAGCTTGACCGCCAGAATCGTGTTGGAATAGCTGTAGTTGCAAATCTCCGTCCCCTTCTTGAAGTGGCAGACTTTCAGCTTGCGGGGGGCCTTGAGGCTCACGATGGCCACCAGGCTACTGGAAAAGAGCCTCTCCACGATGCACACGTCTTCCGTGTCAGCTGCGAAGGTCAGAAGGGAAGGGAAACAAAGGGAAAACACCGCAATGTTACCACGAAGAGATTTCACACCGTGAAGCAGAAAGCTTAAAACCCTCAGGGCTCTTTGGCTTGGAGAAATGATGATGGTGGGGTGACATGATAAAGCAGGGGTCTCAAACATTTGTTATGAGGGCCGGATCTGACATAAATGAGATCCTGCCGGGCTGGGCTATGTGTGTCATAAAATGTAATGCCAGGTAATGGAGATGTAAACTTTATAAAGGACACAGACAAACACAATTAAATATATTTTTTAAAACCCTTAAAATAAAACATGCTTAAAAGTTACAATTCTGTTTATTTATAACTGACACTTCTTGCTCTGAAGTACTGCATCAAAATCTAGAGACAATGTCTGTGCTGTAGCAATCTTGAGAATGCTGTTCAGGTGTTGTTCGGGTGTTTTTGTAAGTTGCAAGCCTACTTTTGATTTATTGACATTCGTCACATAAGTCTCACGGTCAATGCTCTGAGCCTAAGGCCCAGGGGAAGACATGAAACGGCTGGGCATGGTGAGCGTTTGTCCATAAGATGCTTCATGTGCTGGTCAGCCAATGGAGAAAATAGAGCTTTGCTTTGTAGCTCCTGTGTGATTGAGCAAGCCTGGCAAAGTGAGCTGTGATGCAGAAGGAAGCAAGAGAGAGAGAAGGAAGCAGATGACAGTGAGTTGCTCGAGGTCCTGATAAAATCCCACCAGGGGCCCGATCCAGCCCTCAGGCCGCACGTTTAACACCCATTAGACTTTGGGTTTTTTGCTGTCAAGTCCCAGCCAGCCTACGTGAGGCAGCCCTGGACTCCCTTGGTGATCACCCATCCAAGAACTAACCTGCTTAGCTTCCGAGGTCTGATGAGACCAGTTAGCCCGGGCCATCCAGGTCTGGGCAACAGTAGACTAGTTTCCTCTTATCCTCCCTGGCAACCTGCAGCATGTTGGTGATGCGCTGCCGCTTCACCAAGGGGCATGCAACAGGGCCATCCGCTGCTTCCCACCTGACCAGTGCACCAGAATCCACAGTGTAATCAGGAATTCCTTAGCAGCTGAGCTGATGCGCAAAGGTGGAAAAATCTGAACACAGTTTGTTTGCAGGAGGGTCAAACAGCCAATGCCTGCTGATCGCCTGGCAACCAAATGGAGACTTACTCCAGGGCCGGATTAACAAATAGGCCGAGTAGGCACTGGCCTATGGGCCCCCATGTCTTTAGGGGCCCTGGGCTGGCTTCCCCACCCAGTTTCCCCTCTGCTTGCAGCCCTCACGGCCTGCATGCATTAGGAGATCATTTGCAAGGGGGCCCCTGAGATTTCAACTACCAAGGGGCGTCTACAAGTTTAATCCGGCACTGGTGAGCACACGGAGGATAGTCAGCCTCTTAAGACCTCAGTCGGAAACATGGACTTCCGGGGTTGGAAAATGACGAGCTGAATTGCTTCTCAGAAGGGGAGTAGGCTGGGGCTTCTGTTCGGGGTAGTGGAGGGCAGTTTAATGCCTACTGCCTACTTTTCTCAGTCAGAGATCAGTCCAAGATATGAACAGGAAACTCTGAGGAGATTTACCTTGGCTAAAAGGGAGTCCCGGGGGGGGGGGGCTCCTTTGAGGGGTCTCCGGACACGAGTTGCATATTCATCATCTGCAGAAGTTTCCAGAGTCATTTATTTGACATAAGCTCGACAGGATCCTAACCTTCTTTGAGACTGCTAAACATCTAAAGCTATACAAGACTGGTGTTGGATCTGGATAACTTCAGAAAAAGGTACTGATGACTATCTTCATTCCGGGACTATTTAAAGTTAAACAAAATAAAATCAGAAGGTGGGAAATAGAGATTCAGAAAGCTTGGAAGAAGAAGGGGAGAAGGGGCGAAATTTGAACTTTGTAAATTCAAAGGACAGTGCTAAAAAGTGGAAAGGAATTTATTGTTTTGTCTACTTGCGGTTTTGGTGAAAAAGCCCCATCGTCTCAGATTTGCAGCTCTCACAGTCAACACAGGAAATACGTCAAACATCATGAGATCTTTTTACCAGTGAAAACGGGATTTGGTGGCAAGAAAAGAAGGAAGTGTCGGATGGAAAAGGAAAATCATTGAAGAAGCTAGCCTACTCTAGGACTATAATATCATAGAAAAACATCGGCGGCCATTGCTAGGTGGTCAAAATTTAAACAAAGATTTTAAAGTGTTCGGGACATTAAAAATTGGTGAAGCTGACAGAGGTGACAATTATAAGGTAAATACTATTGGACATTATCGCTGATAATTATTTTAGAAGCCTTTTGAAGGAAATTTTTTTTAAAGGGAAGCAGAAAGTCGCGACCGCCATTTTGAAAGAAATAAAAACTTCAAAAATTAATATCTGAGCCCAGGAGGCTCTGGGGATGGTAAAATTAGGCTTATTGAAAAGGGCAAGCCTTACTCTATCAAACCTGATAGTTTAAATTTATTTTGGAGAGGTCAAAATTTTTGGTGTTTTTTTTAAAATGTCAGAGCATAAGTTAACCCGTGCAAGGACTGCCTCAATGGAGAAAATGCAAGAGCAATTAGAAGCAATGGAAGCCAGGATGATGAAAGGGGTGAGAGACATGCCTCTAAAAAAGAAATTAGAAAAGACACTGAAGAACTAAGGAAAGATCTCAGAAATGAGACTGTGGTAACATCGAAGAAAGTGCAAGAGGTGGAAGAGAGAGTGAAGTTACATGATTCCACCTTGTTAAAAATGCAAGAAAAGGTGGCAATTCATGACTGCAAATTGATGGAAACTCAGATACGTCTGAGAGGAGTACCTGACGATGAAGAGACTGGTTTGAAAGGATATATAATAAGAATAATTGCAGAATTTTTGGAGGAAGATCCTGAAGGAACTAGAAGCATGTATGACTATATGTATAGAGTGAACTCACTATATGCCAAGAAAAATAGTCTACCAAGAGATGTGGTTATAAGATATATGACAAAAGAAATGGTGGGGAAAATCTTGAATAAAAATTTTGAAAAGACATTGATAGTGGGAGGCAGCAGAGTAAGAATCATGAAAGAATTGCCAAGACAAGTGATAAATGACAGAAAAGCATATAAAAAATTGACAGAAAAACTACGTGACAATGAAATGAGGTATAGATGGATAATACCTGAAGGTCTGAGCTTTGAGCTGCAAGGAAAAAGGATTACAATTACAAGCACACAGGAACTGCGTAGGTTTTATGAAGAACATAGAGAATTTGCACCATGATGGATTATAAATTATTATCTTGGAATGTAAATGGACTAAATTCACCACAAAAAAGAAAGGCAACGTTTCATTGGATTAAAAAGCAAAATTGTAATATAGTTTGTTTACAAGAAGTGCATATCAAACAAAAGGATTACAAATTTTTATGGAATAAACAACTGGGACTAGAATTTTATTCACTGGCTGAACAGAAGAAAAGGGGAGTGATTTTCTATATTAAACAAGAATTGGAGCCGAAATTAGTGTTTAAAGATAAAGATGGAAGATTTGTAGCGGTAGAAATAATATTAAACGCAAAAAACCCGTTGTTATTGGGACTGTATGCACCAAATGGTGGAAAGGATGCTTTTTAAAAAGACATTATACAACAATTTGATGAACTTTACTTATGACCAAGTTTTGATAATGGGGGACTTTAATGGAACAATTAAGAACACACTGGATAGGTCTGGGGGTAAAAAAAATAGTAAGGAAGGAAAATTGCCAAAGTTTTTTTTTGAATTGGTCAAACAAGAAAATTTGGAGGATATATGGAGGAAATTTAATCCTGAAGTGCGGGACTATACCTTTTTTTCAGCAAGACATAAAACTTTTTCCAGAATTGACATGTTGTGGGGCACTAAAGACTTAGGCCTTATTAGGGTTGCCAAGTCCAATTCAAGAAATATCTGGGGACTTTGGGGGTGGAGCCAGGAGACATTGGGGTGGAGCCAAGATCAAGGCTGTGACAAGCATCATTGAACTCCAAAGGGAGTTCTGGCCATCACATTTAAAGGGACAGCACACCTTTTCAATTCCTTCCTTCCACAGGAAATAATGAAGGATAGGGGTACCTTCTTTTGGGGCACATAGAATTGGACCCCCTGGTCTAATCTTTTTGAAACTTGGGGGGGTATTTTGGGGAGAGGCACTAGATGCTATACTGAAAATTTGGTGCCTCTACCCCAAAATAGAGCCCCCCCCAGAGCCCCAGATACTCACGGATCAATTCTCCATGATTTTCTATGGGAATAAATCTCCATAGGGAATAACAGAGTTCCCAGCAGACATTTCCCTCCCTAATAACCTAATAATGTGGATTACAAAATTGTCTAAGAAGTTGAGAAGATGGAGATTGAATGAGGATTTACTACAGAATAAAGAAATAGTGACATCTCTAGAAAATGAAACTAAAGCTTTCTCCCAAATAAACGATAAAGAGGATATAGAATTTCAGACTGTCTGGGATGCTTATAAAGCAGTGAGAGGAATATTGATTACATTGAATAACAAAGATAAGAGGGCAAAGGAAAAACATGTTGGACATTCAAAATGAAATAAAGAAAAAAGAAGGGGGACTGAGAAAAAGGCCAGGGAAGAAGAAAATTATAAGGGAGATTACAATATTACAAACGCAAATGAGACATTTGTTAAATAAAGAACTGGAATGGAATCTGAAAAGTTTGCAGCAGAAATATTTCGAGGGAGCAAACAAACCCGGAAAATATTTGGCCTGGCAACTGAAGAAAAAGAGAGAAAGTAAAATTATTAATAAAATTGTGGTGGATGGAAGAGAGGTGGTAGATCAAAAAAGGAATAAAAAGAGAATTCTTTAAGTATTATGCCAAGTTATTTAAAGGTGTTAAAGTAAGGAAAGAAAAGATGGATGAGTACTTACAAAAGATAAAAATAGCACCCTTAGCAGAAAATATGCGAAAAGTTTTGAACGATCCAATTGAAAAAATAGAAATTGAAGCAGCAATTAATGCAATGGAAAATGGAAAAGCACCTGGGCCAGATGGATATACAGCTAAATTTTTTAAACCCTCAAAGAGGAGTTAATCCTGAAACTTCAGAAATTGATGAATATGATAAGAACAAAGGGGAAAATACCAAATACGTGGAAGGAAGCTATGATTTCGTTGATTCCAAAGGAAGACAGAGATGTTACGAACGTAAAAAATTATAGACCAATTTCATTATTAAATAATGACTATAAAATATATATAAGAATCTTGGCAGAACGGTTTAAACAATATTTCATAAATTTTTTAAAGGAAGATCAAGCGGGGTTTCTTCCCAAAAGGCAAATATGAGACAATATCAGAACTGTTATAAATATTGTAGAATATTATGAAAGATATCCAGAAAAGGAAGTAGCATTATTCTTTGTGGATGCAGAGAAAGCATTTGATAATTTAAATTGGGATTTTATGTTTGCAGTAATGGAGAAAATGGAGCTGGGAGAAAGCTTTATAAGAATGATAAAAGCAATATATACTGAACAACATGCAAGGTTATGTATAAATGCTGATCTTACAGAAGACATGATAATTAGTAAAGGTACAAGACAAGGTTGTCCACTTTCTCCACTGTTGTTTATAATGACTCTTGAAATATTACTGATGCAAATTCAAGAAGATAAAGAAATAGAAGGATTAAAAGTAAAAGGATTTACTTACAAATACAGAGCATTTGCAGATGATATAATGTTTATAAATGAAAACCCCATACAAGTCACACCTTTGTTGTTAGCCAAAATACAAGAATATGGGGAGTTGGCGGGACTTTGTATTAATAAAGAAAAATCAAAACTTCTATGTAAAAATATGCAAATAAATAAGCAACAAGAATTGCAGAGACTAACGGGCTGTGAAGTTACCTCCAAGGTAAAATATTTGGGTGTGGAGGTAACAATGAAGAATATTGATTTGTTCAAAAATAATTCTGAGAAGCTATGGCGTAAAATGGATGAAAATATGTTAAAGGGGAATAAACTTAATTTGTCACTGTTGGGTAGAATAGCCGCAATTAAAATGAATATTCTACCAAGAATAATGTATTTGTTTCAAACTATTCCGATTGTGAAAGACAGTAAACAATTTAATAGATGGCAAAGAAAAATTTCAGAGTTTGTGTGGGCGGGGAAGAAACCAAGAATTAAAATGAAAATTTTAACAGATGCAAAAGAGAGAGGCGGATTTCAGTTACCAGACATAAAATTATATCATGAAGCAGTTTGCTTAGTATGGATAAAAGAATGGATAATGTTGTTAAACAAAAAACTCTTAGCGTTGGAAGGTCATGGAAATAAATTTGGCTGGCACACTTATATGTATTATGGGGGGAAAAAAGATAGACGGCTTTTTCTCTCACCATTATATAAGAAACAGCTTGCCAAATACATGGATGAAATATAAGAAATATGGAGATGAGAGAAAACTGTTATGGATAGTGCCAGCCGAAGTGATAAAAATAACAGCTGAGACGGGTGAAGAAAAGTGGTTGTCACATAATCAATTATTAAAACCACGAAGTGGTAAAATAGAATTGAAAACTGCTGAAGAGTTGAATAATAAATTTGACTGGTTTCAAGTGCAACAAATAAAGAGCTTGGTGATATTAAAACTGAAGGAATAAGAAAAGAGCAAACAGAAATGGAAAAAGTTCTGCTTGGAGATAACGAAAAATTAATTTCAAAATTATATAAATTACTTTTAAAATGGTCTACGGAAGATGAAGTAGTGAAATCTCAAATGATTAAGTGGGCAATTAATGTAAATAAAGAAATACAGATGGACACATGGGAATATTTGTGGGAGAACTCTATGAAACTCTCAACATGTCAGAGTATTAAAGAAAATAGTTTTAAGATGATGTACAGATGGTATATGACTCCTAAAAAGTTGGCAAAGATGAACAATAAGATGCCAGATAGATGTTGGAAATGTAAAAAACATGAAGGTTCTTTCTACCATATGTGGTGGACTTGTGAAAGAGCGAAAAAGTATTGGCAGATGATTCAACAAGAGATTTCTAAGATCTTGGGATACGAATTTAACAAAGTTGCAGAGATTTTTCTGTTGGGATTACAAATGGAAAAATTTCCAAAAGAAGATAGAACTTTAATCTGGTACTTGCTCTCAGCTGCTAGGACATTGTATGTGCAGTTGTGGGAGCAAGAAAAAATACCAGAGAAATGGGATTGGATTGTAAAAGTTATGACATGGAGTGAAATGGACAAGTTAACAAGAACCTTAAGAGACTATGATTTAGAAGTATTTAAGATGGAGTGGAAAAAGTTCAGAAGATACATAGAAAAAGAGTGGGAAATAAAAGGACATTGGACAATTTTTGATAATTATTAAGTCTTAGAAAAAAGAATATTAATTTTTGTTTTTATTAGTTAAGGGTACCTTTAAACATTAGTACTTTAAGTAAATAACACCGGCGGGGGTCAAGTAATGGGGGGAGGTGTGGGTAGAAAGTAATATATGGGATAGATAAAAAAAGTTATTAATGATGCAAGAAATATAATTTGTTACCATACGTTACCAAATAAAATTGTTTTAACGAGAAGACCTCAGTCGGAAACATGACTCATCTATGTAGGACGGGGTGGCCAAACGTGGTTAACGTAAGAGAGACACAGAACAAATGTCAGACGTTTGAGAGCCGCAAGACATGAACGTCAGATGTTTGAGGGAGAGAGGGGTGGAAAGAAAGCAACTTTAACTTTAAGTGCATTTCCCAAGCTGCTGGCTGCCTCGGCTTGGAGAAGTGATTTAAAGCAGGGGTCCCCAACCCCTGGCCCGTGGACCAGTACCAGTCCGTGGCCTTTTAGCAACCGAGCTGTGAGTTGTATAAGTATTTCATTATATATTACAATATAGTAATAAGAAGAAGACGACGACATTGGATTTATATCCTGCCCTCCATTCTGAATCTCAGAGCAGGTTACGATCTTCTTTACCTTCCTCCCCAACAACAGGCACCCTGTGAGGTAGGTGGGGCTGAGAGAGCTCTCCCTAGAAGCTGCCCTTTCAAGGACAACTCTTTTTTAATAGCCAGTATAAGATTTTTTATTTAACACCATACACAACAGAAGGTTGACCAACACACACACAAAAGAAACAAATACAAATAACAACTACAAATAACATACCACAAACTAACAATTGACAATTAAACTGCAGGGCATAAGGATCTATCTAATTCAATTACATTTCCTTTTCCCTGTTAAACTCCAACTTTTTACTTTCTTGTCACCACCTTCGTTTAATGCCGACCCCTTTCTTCATATATCCTACTATCTAATCAACTTACATACTACATCCTCTTCTCTGTACATTCCATAGATTCCATAACTTCTACACGCATTCCACACATTCTATACGTCCATTTATCCTTCCCAATCACCCAGCGCCTTGGGAAGGCTGAAGCTAGCCATTCATACAAAATTTGCCATGTTTTCCCACATTCTTGAATATTCCCCTTTCATTTTAAACTGAAAGACAGTCAAGGACAACTCCTGCAAGAGCAATGGCTGACCCAAGGCCATTCCAGCAGGTGCAAGTGGAGGAATGGGGAATCAAACCCAGTTCCCCCGCCCCGATAAGAGTCTACGCACTTCACCACCACACCAAAATAAAGTGCACAATTGTATCATCCCGAAGCCAAGACTCTCTTCCCCCCACTCCCAGCTCCATGGAAAAATGGGCTTCCACAAAACCAGTCCCTGGTGCCAAAAAGATTGGGGACCACTGATTTAAAGAGACAAAAGCCTCCTCCACGCTGGCCGATGGGGGCTTCGAGAGCCACGCAACGTGTGTGAAAGAGCCACACATGGCTCCCAAGCCGCAGTTTGGCCACCCCAAGTGTCAGACCACACCGCAGCTACATGGAAGGGACGGACATGGCAGCCAGAGCTGGAGGAGGCGCTCCATGAAGGCTCTGTGCTTCGCTCTTTGCTGCAGATCAACAGATCGGCGTTTTGCAGGACGGCTGGCTGTAAACAGAAGTCAAGTGATACTTTTAGGACCAGCCAATTTTTATTCGGAACGTAAGCTTTCGTGTGCTCTCTAAGCACACTTCATCAGACGAGGGGATCGGGTATTGTGAGCTGAAATACAAGCGGTTCAACCGCTTGTATTTCAGCTCACAATACCCAATCCCCTCGTCTGATGAAGTGTGCTTAGAGAGCACACGAAAGCTTACGTTCCGAATAAAAATTGGTTGGTCTTAAAGGTGCCACTTGACTCCTGCTTTGCTTTACTGCTTCAGACCAACCCGGCTGCCCTCCTGGATCTGGCGGTAAACAGACTTTGCGATGTGACAGCTGAAGGATCAAAGCTGCTAAGAGCGTGAAGACATCTGAGCCAGAGGGTGCTGGCCTTATGCTTGCCAGAAACTTTACAGCTGGAAAGTTGGGGGGGGGGGGGGAAGCTGCTAAGAGCTTGTGCCATTAGACAGACAGTGGGCAGAGAGCCAGCCTTCCAGAGCCAGAACTGTTAGGAGAAATCTAATGTACTGAGCAGTGCAACAGCTGCCGCTTGCCAAACAGGAGTGGTGCCAGGAAGTGAAAGCCTTTTATTTATTTCGCCTCAAGGGCCGGAAGGGACCACTGGGGTCATCTAGACCAACCGACCGCCAGAAGAACAGCTGCAGCCGCAATATCCCCAATAAGCAAGTATCCAATCGAAACTTTAAAACCTCCGTCGAGGAAGAATCCACTGGCTCAGGAGGGAGACTGTTCTGGCATCAAACACACCTCACCGGCAGGGAGTTCTTTTAATTTAGTCGAAACCTCCTTTGCTGTGGTTTATATCTACTGGTCTGAATCCTGACATCCAACGCAATCAAAAACATACCTGCCCCATCATCCACACGGTGTCCCTTTAGGGACTAGAAGGGGATAATCCTACCAGCTGGCAAATGTCTCTTGAGAGCTAGTCTGGTATAGTGATTAAGTGTGCTGACTCTTATCTGGGAGAACCGGGTTTGATTCCCCACTCCTCCACTTGCAGCTGCTGGAACGGCCTTAGGTCAGCCAAAGCTCTTGCAAGAGTTGTCCTTGAAAGGGCAGTTTGTGGGAGAGCTCTCTCAGCCCCAACTACCTCACAGGGTGCCTGTTGTGGGGGGGGGGGAGATAAAGGAGATTGTGACCAGTGTTCCCTCTAAGCCGAGTTAGCATGAGCTCACTCACAGTGTTTTAGCCACCAGCTCACACATGTTTGCCATAGCTCAGGAAAAATGGCCCCAGAACAAACTAATTTATACAGTCGCTCACAACTTTCATGCAAGTAGCTCACGGAGTAGAATTTTTGCTCACAAGACTCCACAGCTTAGAGGGAGTGTTGACTGTGACCGCTCTGAGATTCAGAGCATAGGGTGGGATATAAATCCATCATCATCATCTTCTTCAACAGAGCCTTCAACCTCTCTCACAGGACATGGTCTCCAGACCCCTATATGGCCGAGGACCTGCCTACCTCAGGGACCGCCTCTCTCCATATGTTCCCCAGAGGGCACTGCGCTCCAGTTCACAAAATCTCTTGGAAATCCCTGGGCCTAAGGAGGCCAAACTTAAAACGACCAGGGAGCTGGCCTTCTCCATAAAAGCCCCCCAACGGTGGAATCAGCTGCCGGAGGAGGTGCGGGCCCTGCGGGACCTCAATCAGTTCCGCAGGGCCTGCAAAACTGCCCTCTCCCAAGAAGCCTTTAAGATGTAACCAGAATAAATATTACACTGCCAGATAAATAGAGACTGTAGCACCACTGTATTGTTTTAACTTTTTAAATTAATTTATATTTGTACTTATATTGTTATTGATTTTATCTGTCATTGTGATATCATGATTTCGTATCATGCTCCATAAGCCGCCCTGAGCCTGCCTCGGCGGGGAGGGCGGGGTATAAATAAAAAATTTACTCACTTACTTACCAAATATGTTGCCCTGTGCTGGGCTCCTTCCAGCCCACTGAGATCCTTCCCTCCATTTACGGCTCCTCTATTGGCATCATAGGTTACATCCTCCCCACCCCTTCCACTCAGGATGGTGGACATAGCTCTCCTCTCCCCTCAATTTTGTCCTCCCAACAACCCTATCAAATAGATGAATCTGAGAGCGAGTGACTGCCTCAGGGATTCCACTCATGGCTGAGCAGAAATTTGAACACAGGCCTCCCTTGCTGTTATTTAAACATGAGAAGAGCCCTGCTGGATCAGGTCATTGGTCCACCTAGTCCAGCACCACATCTCACACGGTAGCCAGCCAGTTCCTCTGGAGGGCCCACAACAGGGCAAAGAGGATGAGGCCTTCATAAGAACATCAGAAGAGCCCTGCTGGATCAGACCAATAATCCATACAGACCAGCATCCTGCTTCACACAGTGGCCAACCAGTTCCTCCAGATGGCCAACCACAGGGCACAGAGGCTGAGGTCTCCATGCGAAGAAGATATTCAATTTATATCCCGCCCTCCACTCTGAAGAGTTTCAGAGCGGCTCACAATCTCCTTTCCCTTCCTCCCCCACAACAGACACCCTGTGAGGTAGATGAAGATATTGGATTTATATCCCACCCTCCACTCTGAAGAGTCTCAGAGCGGCTCACAATCTCCTTTCCCTTCCTCCCCCACAACAGACACCCTGTGAGGTAGATGAAGATATTGGATTTATATCCTGCCCTCCACTCTGAAGAGTCTCAGAGCAGCTCACAATCTCCTTTCCCTTCCCCCCCCCCAACAACAGACACCCTGTGAGGTAGATGAAGATATTGGATTTATATCCCACCCTCCACTCTGAAGAGTCTCAGAGCGGCTCACAATCTCCTTTCCCTTCCTTCCCCACAACAGACACCCTGTGAGGTAGATGAAGATATTGGATTTATATCCCACCCTCCACTCTGAAGAGTCTCAGAGCGGCTCACAATCTTCTTTCCCTTCCTCCCCCACAACAGACACCCTGTGAGGTAGATGAAGATATTGGATTTATATCCCACCCTCCACTCTGAAGAGTCTCAGAGCGGCTCACAATCTTCTTTCCCTTCCTCCCCCACAACAGACACCCTGTGAGGTAGATGAAGATATTGGATTTATATCCCGCCCTCCACTCCGAAGAGTCTCAGAGCGGCTCACAATCTCCTTTCCCTTCCTCCCCCACAACAGACACCCTGTGAGGTGGGTGGGGCTGGAGAGGGCTCTCACAGCAGCTGCCCTTTCAAGGACCACTCCTGCCAGAGCTATGGCTGACCCAAGGCCATGCTAGCAGGTGCAAGTGGAGAAGTAGGGAATCAAACCTGGTTCTTCCAGATAAGAGTCCACACACTTAACCACTACACCGAACTGGCTCTCCAGCAGAGGAGCCCTGCTGGATCAGGCCACTGGTCCATCTAGTCCAGCATCCTGTCTCACACAGTGGCCAACCAGTTCCTCTGGAGGGCCAACAACATGGCAAAGAGGATGAGGCCTTCATAAGACCATTAGAAGAGCCCTGCTGGATCAGACCAATAATCCATACAAACCAGCATCCTGCTTCACACAATGGCCAACCAGTTCCTCCAGATGGCCAACCACAGGGCACAGAGGCCGAGTCTCCATGAGAACAGAAGAGGAGCCCTGCTGGATCAGACCAATGGTCCATCTAATCCAGCATCTTGGCTCACACAGCAGCCAACCAGTTCCTCTGGACAGCCAACCATAGGCACATGGGCCGAGACCTTCATAAGAACATCAGAAGAGCCCTGCTTGGTCAGACCAGTGATCCATCTAGTTCAGCATCCTGTCTCACACAGTGGCCAATCACTTCCTCCAGATGGCCAACAACAGGGTCTAGAGGCTGAGGCCTTCCCCTGATGTTGCCTCCTGGCTTTGGGATTCAGAGGCTTGCTAAACCACAAGGGCTGTATAGTAAATAGGGTTCTTGTTGGTCAGTGGACCAGCACACATTTTGATGGAAACTCTGGTACAAAATCTCAAACTGCCCACTGTTATTTGCATACGTTTGAGAAAGCAGAGGGTCTCTTCTTGCACTAAACATGACAATGGCACGAGGAGGACAATCACTTCCTGATTTCTGGAGAGAGGAAACATTAGCTGCTTAACCTCATTGGTGCTATGTGTAAGTGATGGTATCAGGTGGTTTGGTTACACAGGGCCATTTGACATTGCAGACGTCATACACAGAAACGCTGGTGCCGACAACTCCGGGGCTCCTGCAGCAACTCTATTTTCCCACTGAGGGGTGACACGTCGACTGAGGGGTGACACGATAGAGGTTTACAAGATTATGCATGGGATAGAGTAGGTAGGAAAAGAAGGACTTTTCTCCCTTTCTCACAATACAAGAACTCGTGGGCATTCGATGAAATTGCTGAGCAGTCAGGTTAGAATGGATAAAAGGAAGTGCTTCTTCACCCAAAGGGAGATTAACACATGGAATTCACTGCCCCAGGAGGTGGTGGCAACTACAAGCATAGATGGCTTCAAGAGGGGACTGGATAAACATATGGAGCAGAGGTCCATCAGTGGCTATTAGCTACAAGGTATAGATGGAATCCTCTGTCTAGTGCATGTGATACTCTTTTATTCTTGGTTCTTGAGGGGCAGCAGTAGGAGGGCTTCTAGTGTCCTGGCCCACTGGTGGACCTCCTCGTGGCACCAAGTTGGGGGGAGGGGGTTTGGCCACTGTGTAACACAGAGTGTTGGACTGGATGGACCACTCGCCTGATCCCACATGGCTTCTCTTACGTTCCCCGTATGGAGCTGGCAAGCATGAAGCTCTTCAGATTTCAGAGAGGCAATATTCATCCCACACACCTACTCCTCTCCCGGAGGGTGATGCAGCCTCTCGGTCATGTGACAGCACAAACCACGGGCTGTGACACTTCCACACATGCCGCAGTACCGTGCCACAGGCTTCGAGCTGAAAGCAGCTGGGGCTGAATCAGATGCCATGGCGGGGCGTAAAGTGACAAATTCCCCAGAGTGAGCGGAGGGGGAAAACATTCCCATGACACCAGAGAGGCAGGACCACAGCTTAGGAGAGTTGTGCCAGAACAGGGTTATCTGAAGCGACCCATTTGCTTTCTTACAGGTGAAGGAAAACTTCCAAGAGGGAAAGCAAACTGCCACCTGGGAAGACGTCATGTAGCCATTCTTTTCAGGGGAAAAAGGGAGTGCTAGGACCCAGGGAGAGGATGAATGGATACATGGTGGAGGTGTGGATGGCTCTTCTTAAGAACGATCCATATGATTTTTCCTAAAGGCTTTTTGTGGTGGTGGCGGTGGGGAAATGGGAGGAAAATACAGAAATGAACACTTACTGCATTCGTAGATCTGCTCCAGTTTATCCACAGAAGAAAGGGAGAAGAATTTGTAACCTGATTTGCTGCCCACAGCCAGGGACCTGCAAAAGGGGTACAAGAGGTTAAGTCAAACGTGGGAATCACACAAGTTCAGCATTGCCCACATAATGCAGCTATCTGCCCTCCTGCTCCCAAAGTAGATCCAACCCCACCATTTCTCCAGAGGTCATCCCACGTCTTGCAGTTTTCAGCGCTCAAATAAGCGGCTACTTGCGGAACTACAGCAGATGCAATTCTCGAGATATATATTTAGCCTCTTTTCCTGACCCCAGAAGAGCCACAGACCATGGCTCCAGAACAGACTGTCACAAACAGAAATGCAAAAATGGTTTGTCAGCTGTTGGGAAGGGGGCTGGAGCGCCCCAAAATAAATTGCATTTTATCCTTCTAGGTTTGTGATCTACATTCTGCACTGTTTACCGCCTTCAATGGTTTTCCATTTGTTCCATTTTCTCGTTCTGCAATCCATACCCTATTCCATTGTATGGACGCCTTAATGCTTTCTGATTGCAGTTCCAGAGAAAAGGCGGGCTATAAGTAATATAAGCAAAATGGGCTACCTGCATCGAGATCATCCGTAAAGGTTTGCTTGCACCTTTGGAGAAGATAATGCTTTGCTTGCACCCTGAACGCCTGGCTCCATAGAAAGAATTTCTACTGGAGTGGTTGGGAGAAGCTGGGTGAGCGTCTCTGCCAGGAAACTGAGAAAAGACCCTCAAGAACAAGGTTGTTGAACTCATTCGTTATGAGGGCCGGATGTGTCATATATGAGATCAGGCCGGGCCATGCGTATCACAAAATGTAATGCCAGGTAGCAGGGATGTAAACTTTATAAAGGATACAGACAAACACAATTAAATATATTTTTTAAAAAACCCTTAACAGACATGCTTAAAAGTTAGCATTCTTGCAATATTGTCTATTTATAACTGACACCTCTTGCTCTGAATCCCTGCATCAAAATCTGGAGACAACGTCAGTGATGTAGTAATCTTGAGAATGTCATTTGGGTGTTGGTCAGGTGTGTGTCTATAAGCTGCAAGTCTACTTTTGATTTACTGACATTCATTACAGAACTCTCACGGTCAATGCTCTGAGCCTAAAACTCGGGGGGGAAACATGAAATGGCTGGGCACTGCAAGCTTTTGTCCATAAGTTGCTTCATGGAGAAAATAGAGGCTTTGGTCTGTAGCTCCTGTGTGATTCAGCAAGCCTGACAAAGTACGCTGTGATGCAGAAGAAAGCGAGAGAGAGAAAGAGAGTGAGTGAGTGAGTGAGTGAGTGAGTGAGTGAGTAGGAAGCAGATGGCAGTGAGTTGCTTGTGTGCCTGATAGGAACTCTCTGGGGGCCTGATCTGGCCCTCAGGCTGCACGTTTGACACCCTTCCTCAAGACAGTCAGACACTGGACAGCCAAAACTGTTTGCATGTTAGCATGGGAGGAAAGTTAGGGAACAGGGCATTCCCCCCCTTAAAAACACACTCACACAGCTTTGTAGGAAGGCTGGAAGGCTTAACACAACATACTAAAAGGAGACAATTTTAAACTAGTTACTGTCTACAGATTTGCAAAACCACCTGCTATTCAGAAATCATTATCAGCTCCAACAGATGCTACATCAAGCGACTGGACCAGACCGCAATCCCTTGTGTCAACGACCCAGCAAACATGCCCGACTCTCTGCGAGGGAAGCAGATTAATAATAATCCCGTCGTTTGCCAGCCAGGGATCGTCAGGCAGAGGAAGCGCAGGATCGGTTTTTATTACCTGCTCAGCAAATCATCTGATATGAGCCAACATCAACGCTACATTTCATATGTTCGAGAACCCAGAATATGTATTTGAGTGTGCTTTTGACAGACAAGCCGGCTGAGGAAATAAAAAAGGGATAAAGGTAAAAAGGTAGCCCACTGTGCAAGCAACCAGTCATTTCCAACTCTGAGGTGACGCTGCTTTCACAACGTTTTCACGGCAGACCTTTTTACGGGGTGGTTTGCCTTTGCCTTCCCCAGTCCTCTACACTTTCCCCCGCAGCAAGCTGGGGGCTCATTTTACCGACCTCGGAAGGATGGAAGGCTGAGTCAACCTCAAGCCGGCTACCTGAAAACCCAGCTTCCGCCAGGATCGAACTCAGGTCGTGAGCAGAGTTTGGGACTGCAGTGCTGCAGCTTTACCACTCTGCGCCACGGGGCTCTTTAAAAAAAAAAAGGGATACAAGGAGGAAATTCAAAGATGCTGCGTTCGTTTTGCAACAAAGCCCCCCCCCCCCCCCCGGATATAACACCATGGCTACGGTCCTCATGGAGCAGCAAGACAGGACACGGGACCCAGCCCCCCTCCCCCCTCCGTTGCCCTCCACTCTGAAACAAGTGGGCTCAAATACTGTGAAGGTGACTCATACATACATGTATCTGAGCTGCCGGATCGGGCTGTGAATCCAACTAAGTTCCTATGCTAAGTTTCTTTCTCCACAAGTATGCAATTATTTCTTTAAAACGTCTGTCAGCTGCCTCTATCTTACAGGAGCTCAAGGCAGCTTGGTGGGGGCGGAAAGACAGCTGACACACAGGGGGTTTTCAAGGCAAGAGACGTTCAAAGGCAATATGTCTCCGTGCCGTGACTCTGGTATCCCCCGGAGGTCTCCCATTCAAATACTAGCCAGGGTTGACTGTGATTTACTTCCGAGATCTGGCCAGATTGGGCTAGCCTAGGCTACCCAGGTCAGGGCCCAGGGTGGCTTACGATATATATAATAGTAAAATACATACAAACCACTAGTTAAAAATCAGTAATTTAAAATTTCTGCGGCAGAACTAATCAAATGCCCTCGTAGATAAAACTGTTTAAAGACTGCAAATGTGGGGTCCAGGTGCACATCCTTGGAGAGGTCGCTCCAGAACCGTGGGGCTACCACTGAAAAGGCCCTTCCCTTTCTTGTGTACCCACCAGACCAGCTTCTTTGGTCAACAAGGCAGTCGAGGTGGGAACATACAGGAGAAAATGGTCCTTCTCTTAGTTGGATCAAAAGAGGACACTGGGGTCTGCTGCTATTTGTGGACCAGGAAGGAGGGTGACCGTTCTGTCTTCTGTTTTTGCGTCTTATACCCCTCCCCATTAGAATCCAAGTCAGCCACTCCACGAAACATGCGTCAACGCAGCTACAAGAAACCCCTTGAGGTATTTAGTGCAGCGACCCACCCAAACTGATTCACGCAACATGAACGCCGATGCCCCTGACCCAAGCCGGGTTTGAAGCCAGATATGTACAGAACCGGCTTTTTAAAGGTGGAAATTCAAAGATGCTGTGTTGATTTTGCAACAAAGCCTCCCCCCACCCACACACAGAAAAAAATATAGCACCATAGCTGCAGTCCTTGTGGAGCAGCAGGACTTCAGGCGTTGGTCAGCCAATGGAGAAAACAGAGACTTTGCTCTATTTTCTCTGCCACCTGCTCTCGACGGGCCTGAAAGACAAAAGCGCCTTTTTGCTTTTCGGGCACACAGTCTCGGCCTTCCATTACCTTTCCGGAACAGCGCCAGAGATCAATTACTGACATGCTGCGAGATAGGAACATTAATAATTAAGACAACATTTGTCAGAAAACCAGAACTGGGCTGTGGTTTGCGAGACACTCGGCTCGAAGCATCCCCCCCCCCCCTCCAGCAGAAGAAGCAGCGCAGGCTCCCAGGAGACCCCTCTCTGCATTCACCAAGGCTCAGCCAGAAAGCGCCGCATTCCTGTTCTGATTTGTTGATTACGCCCAGCGCTGCAAGCGGCCACAGGATGCAAGCTCCCAGGCGGAACTCTGTTTCGGAGACAGAGTGATATGTCGAAAAGCACCCGCCAGGCTTCTGCAACCTCCAAAACGGGCGGCTGTGGGTTCGGCTCACTCCCTCTCCCGCTGTAAAGTGAAGGGAAATGTACTCATCCCTCTATCGTGCTTCCCTGCCCCAACTGAACGTGTGGAGCACGGGTCAAGGAAATACACCAGTGGCCGTAGGTAAAGGTAGTCCCCTGTGCAAGCACCAAGCTGTTAGTGACCCAGGAAACACAGCTCTGGCTGTAGGTAAAGGTAGTCCTCTGTGCAAGCACCGAGTTGTTATGACCCAGGAAACCCACCTCTAGCTGTAGGCAAAGGTTGTGCCCTGTACAAGCACTGAGCTGTTACAACCCAGGAAACGCACCTCTAGCTGGAGGTAAAGGCATTTCCCTGTGCAAGCACCGAGTTGTTACGACCCAGGAAACTCACCTCTAGCTGTGGGTAAAGGTAGTCCCCTGTGCAAGCACTGAGCTGTTACGACCCAGGAAACACACCTCTGGCTGTAGGTAAAGGTAGTCCCATGTGCAAGCACCGAGTTGTTATGACCCAGAAAACGCCCCTCTAGCTGTAGGTAAAGCTAAGTCCCCTGTGCAAGCACCGAGTTGTTACGACCCAGGAAACGCACCTCTGGCTGTAGGTAAAGGTAGTCCCCTGAGCAAGCACTGAGCTGTTACGACCCAGGAAACACACCTGTAGCCGTAGGTAAAGGTAGTCCCCTGTGCAAGCACCGAGCTGTTATGACCCAGGAAACGCACCTCTGGCTGTAGGTAAAGGTAGTCCCCTGTGCAAGCACCGAGTTGTTACGACCCAGGAAATGCACCTCTGGCTGTAGGTAAAGGTAGTCCCCTGTGCAAGCACCGAGCTGTTATGACCCAGGAAACACACCTCTGGCTGTAGGTAAAGGTAGTCCCCTGTGCAACCACCGAGCTGTTACGACCCAGGAAAAACACCTCTGGCCGTAGGTAAAGGTAGTCCCCTGTGCAAGCACCGAGCTGTTACGACCCAGGAAACACACCTCTTGCCGTAGGTAAAGGTGGTCCCCTGTGCAACCACCGAGCTGTTACGACCCAGGAAAAACACCTCTGGCCGTAGGTAAAGGTAGTCCCCTGTGCAACCACCGAGCTGTTACGACCCAGGAAACACACCTCTTGCCGTAGGTAAAGGTAGTCCCCTGTGCAAGCACCGAGCTGTTACGACCCAGGAAACACACCTCTGGCTGTAGGTAAAGGTAGTCCCCTGTGCAAGCACCGAGCTGTTACGACCCAGGAAACACACCTCTGGCTGTAGGTAAAGGTAGTCCCCTGTGCAAGCACTGAGCTGTTACGACCCAGGAAACACACCTCTTGCTGTAGGTAAAGGTAGTCCCCTGTGCAAGCACCGAGCTGTTACGACCCAGGAAACACACCTCTTGCTGTAGGTATAGGTAGTCCCCTGTGCAAGCACCGAACTGTTACGACCCAGGAAACACACCTCTTGCTGTAGGTAAAGGTAGTCCCCTGTGCAAGCACCGAGCTGTTACGACCCAGGAAACACACCTCTGGCTGTAGGTAAAGGTAGTCCCCTGTGCAAGCACCGAGCTGTTACCGACCCAGGAAACACACCTCTGGCTGTAGGTAAAGGTAGTCCCCTGTGCAAGCACTGAGCTGTTACAACCCAGGAAACACACCTCTGGCCGTAGGTAAAGGTGGTCCCCTGTGCAAGCACCGAGCTGTTACGACCCAGGAAACACACCTCTGGCCATAGGTAAAGGTAGTCCCCTGTGCAAGCACCGAGCTGTTACGACCCAGGAAACACACTTCTGGCCGTAGGTAAAGGTAGTCCCCTGTGCAAGCACCGAGCTGTTACGACCCAGGAAACACACCTCTGGCTGTAGGTAAAGGTAGTCCCCTGTGCAAGCACCGAGCTGTTATGACCCAGGAAACGCACCTCTGGCTGTAGGTAAAGGTAGTCCCCTGTGCAAGCACCGAGTTGTTACGACCCAGGAAATGCACCTCTGGCTGTAGGTAAAGGTAGTCCCCTGTGCAAACACTGAGATGTTACTGACCCAGGAAACACACCTCGGGCCGTAGGTAAAGGTAGTCCCCTGTGCAAGCACCGAGCTGTTACGACGCAGGAAACACACCTCTTGCTGTAGGTAAAGGTGGTCCCCTGTGCAAGCACCGAGCTGTTACGACCCAGGAAACACACCTCTGGCCGTAGGTAAAGGTAGTCCCCTGTGCAAGCACCGAGCTGTTACTGACCCAGGAAACACACCTCTGGCTGTAGGTAAAGGTAGTCCCCTGTGCAAGCACTGAGCTGTTACAACCCAGGAAACACACCTCTGGCAGTAGGTAAAGGTAGTCCCCTGTGCAAGCACCGAGCTGTTACGACCCAGGAAACACACCTCTGGCTGTAGGTAAAGGTAGTCCGCTGTGCAAGCACCAAGCTGTTAGTGACCCAGGAAACACAAAGAAACACACCTCTGGCTGTAAGTAAAGGTAATCCCCTGTGCAAGCACCAAGCTGTTAGTGACCCAAGAAACACAAAGAAACACACCTCTGGCTGTAGGTAAAGGTAGTCCCCTGTGCAAGCACCAAGCTGTTACGACCCAGGAAACACACCTCTGGCTGTAGGTAAAGGTAGTCCCCTCTGCAAACACTGAGTTGTTACCGACCCATGGGGTGATATCACATCACGTTTTCTTGGCAGACTTTTTTACATGGTGGTTTGCCATTGCCTTCCCCCAGTCATCTCCCTTTTTACCCCCCAGCACTCATTTTACCGCCCTCGGAAGGATGGAAGGCTGCGTCAACCTTGAGCCGGCTACCTGAACCCAGCTTCCACCGGGATCGAACTCAGGTCACGAGCAGAGCTGGGACTGCAGCTTACCGCTCTGCACCATGGGGCTCTTTAACATCTCCCCAATTATGTTACAGAATGAGGAGGCAGCAAGCTTAACAGAAAACTACAATTTTCAGTGGCGACCACATGTTTGATCTAATTCCCGGGGCCCGGGCCCTAATTGCATGAAGCACACTCTTGAAGGACTGCCTCCTCACGTATGAACCCGCCCAAGAGGCACTGTTTTTGTGGACCGTGATGCAGGTGAAAGCAACAGGGACAGGTCCTTCACTGCAGTGGCCCCTTCCTGCTTGGAGGTACCTGCAGTCATAGCAGGTTATCATCAGAACACCGGCCTTCCTGCCTATCCTGGACCAGAATAGAAACACCCAGGGCTTTTTTTTTTTTTGTAGCTGGAACTCCTCTGCATATTAGGCCACACAGCCCTGATGTAGCCAAGACCTCCATGAACTCACAGGGCTATTCGTACGGGGCCTACTGTAAGCTCCAGGAGGATTGGCTACATCAGGAGGGTATGGCCTAATATGCAAAGGAGTTCCTACTACAAGAAAAGCCCTGGAAACGCTGCAACAAAATTCAAAGGGAATCTGCCACTGACACAGTGGAGTTCTTAGCTTCAGGAAAAGAGTTCACCATGATAAAAATAACAGGCAGTCAACATAGCTGATCACTCCATGGACCGGCTCTTGTGCAAGCAGCGCACACGACCGTATGATATTGCCTTATATTGAATCAGACCATCAAAGTCAGTCTTGTCTACTCAGACTGGCAGTGGCTCTCTGGGGTGTCAGGCAGAGGTCTTTCCCATTATCTACTGCCTGGTCCTTTCAACTGGAGACGCCAGGGATTGAACCTGGGACCTTCTGCATGCCAAGCAGACGCTCTTCCACTGAGCCACAGCACCACTTCATGGCTCTCCAGGGTCTCAGACGGAGGTCTTTCCCATCACCTCCTTGCCTGGTCCTTTTAACTGGAGATGCTGGAGACTGAACCCGGGACCTTCTGCATGCCAAGCAGAGCGATGGCCCCTCTTCTCCCTCACCATCATTCCCTGCTAGCAAGACCTATATTCCGCAGTGCTTCCTCTGCACCCACCTTCTTTACCTCTGGTTTGGTTACTGGGTGCTTCAACAGCACTCTTTGGGATAGCGGATCGGATATCAGAGCCAACAGTATATACATGAAATCACCTTCTTCTGAATCAGATCACCAGTCTCTCAATGCCAGCCACTCTCCAGGGCAGGGGTGGCCAAACTTGCTTAATGTAAGAACCGCATAGAATAAATGTCGGAAGGAAGGAAGGAAGGAAGGAAGGAAGGAAGGAAGGAAGGAAGGAAGGAAGGAAGGAAGGAAGGAAGGAAGGAAGGAAGGAAGGAAGGAAGGAAGGAAGGAAGGAAGGAAGGAAGGAAGGAAGCTTTAATTTTAAATGCATTCTCCAAGCCACAAGCTGGCTTGGCTTGGAGAAGGCAGGTAGCTTTGAGAGTCACATAATATGTGTGTGAAAGGGCCACGTGTGGCTCCTGAGCTGCAGTTTGGCCACCCTTGCTTCAAGGTCTCAGGTTGAGGTCTTTCTTGCAGGGGTGTCACACATGTGGGGTGTCAAACATGTGGCCCGGGGGTCAAATCAGGCCCCCTGGAGTTCTCTTATCAGGCCCCCAAGCTACTGGCTGTCGTCTACTTCCTTCTCCCTCTCTGCTTCCTTCTGCATAACATCTTGCTTTGCAAGGCTTGCTCAATCACACAGGAGGTACAGAGCAAAGCCTCTATTATCTCAATTGGCTGAGACTTCTCCCTTGGGGAGGAAAGGGGGGGGGGGGAGGGATGGCTTGCTTTGCCAGGCTCTCTCAATCACTCAGCAGAGCTACTGCGCCAAGCCTCTCTTCCTTCTATTGGCTGAGGCTCCTTCCCCTTCTAGTTCCCTGGGGAAAGAAGGAAAGAGCCAGAGCTTCCTTTGCCAAGTTCCCTGGATCCCATGGGAGAAATACCAAGAAAGCACCTTTAAGACCAAAGAGTGCTAATGTTTTAAGCATATTTTAAGTTTTTTTTAAACAAAAAAAACCCTTTAATTGTGTTTGTGTCCTTTATAAAGCTGATATCTCTGCTACCTAATCTTAAATAGGTCCACAAATGGCCCAGCTGCACAAGGTCTCATTTATGCCAGACCCAGCCCTCATAACAAATGAGTTCGACACCCCAGACCTCCTGGTCGTAACAAGGCCAACCTATATTTCACCTGTGCAGAAGACAGGCTAGCCCTGCTCCATAATTTTGTTATACCAGTTTTTACGCAACCGAGCAGAGGCTGACTGGAAAGAGGCACTGCCAGCACTGTGAATTACTACCATGTAAGACAGCTCCCTCTCTGCCTCCGCGTGGGAGCAGGGTTCTTCGAGTTCAGTCTCTTCATTCACTCCTCCCCCACGTGACACCCAAGCGCTGGCAACGCAGCTCTGGAGATCACAGCTTTAACCCATCGCAATGTGGGCTCCCCAGTGGCCTCGGTCGCCCTTCCGAGTATTTGCTCAATCTGCAGTGACAATGGAGGGGCAAACAAAGGCACTGCACAGAGAACACGCCAATCTTGGAAGTCAACATGAAGCCCCTTGTCGGTGACGCCTTCAAGTTGATTGGCAGCTAGCAGGCACGTCACAGAAAGGATTTCAAAAGGCGGGACAAACAGGGCATCTGTTTACACGACTCCAGTAAAGAGCCGAGGACGTTCTTCTCACTGGCAGAGCTACAGTTTCAGCCCATCCTTCTGATTCCAGGAAACCTACGACGCAGGACGCAAGCCCCTACAGTTCTGCCCCCACAACCTTTTGTGCCTTGATGCCACCCAGTCTAGGTCAAGTTCAGACCCGCTAACAATCAGCTGCTCAGAAGAGTTGCCTGAATCTCCTCCGGGCTGGGAAACTTAACCAAACAGGGCCCTTGCAAAATGTATACTGCTTTCACCCAGGGGTGGAATTCTAGCAGGAGCTCCTTTGCATATTAGGCCTTGATGCAGCCAATCCTCCAAGAGCTTACAAGGCTCTTTTTTGTAAGCTCTTGGAGGATTGGCTACATAAGGGGCGTGTGGCCTAATATGCAAAGGCGCTCCTGCTAGAATTCCGCTGCTGCTTTCACCTAACTGACACCATTGTGGTCATCTTCAGGAGGGACATCTTGGGAAGGGACAGTGGCTCAGTGGTAGAGCATCTGCTTGGTAAGCAGGAGGTCCCAGGTTCAAGTCCCGGCATCTCCAACTTAAAAGGGTCCAGGCAAGTAGGCATGAAAAACCTCAGCTTGAGACCCTGGAGAGTCGCTGCCAGTCTGAGTAGATAAGACTGACTTTGATGGACCAAGGAGGGTCTGATTCAGCAGAAGGCAGCTTCACATGTTCATATGTTCAGGAGCCCTTCTTGGTCAAGGAATCAAAATTATGGAATTCCCTCCCTAGGGAGGTCCCTCTCGGTCACAGGCTTCTAGCAGGGGGCAAAGACTTATCTGTTTGCTGGATTTTGTGTGTGTGTGTATGCTTTTAAAACCCTGAAAAGCGAAGGGCCAAGATCTTTTTCTGGCACAATAAACTCGCATTACCTCACTGAACCTCATTCCTGGTTTTTATTTAACTGATGTTTTTTTATTGTTATGCATTTTTTAAAAACTTGCTGGAAAGGTTTTGATTGTTCACGGTCACAGGGATCCTAAGCCAGGTGCACAGGTGGCATAAAAATGTTGACGAATAACGGTAAGGACTAGAAACTTGCATTGTTTCTGCAAATACTGAGGTCTCTGATCAAAGGAGAGTCAGTTTGGTGTAGTGCTTAAGTGTGTGGACTGTTATCTGGGAGAACCGGGTTTGATTCCCCACTCCTCCACTTGCAACTACTGGAATGGCCTTGGGTTAGCCATAGCTCTCCTAGGAGTTGTCCTTGAAAGGGCAGCTTTTGTGAAAGCTCTCTCAGCCCCACCCACCTCACAGGGTGTCTGCTGTGGGGGAAGATGATAAAGGAGATTGTAAGCCGCTCTGAGTCTCTGATTCAGAGAGAAGAGCGGGGTATAAATCTGCAATTCTTCTTCAGTGGCAGAAGAAGCCCACTCAAAACTGCTGATAGCCCAAACTGCCAAATCGTTATGCATGTCTGTGTAACACCAAGCACACTATTGTGTACCAAAACTGTATCAGCAAGGTTAAGGAAGTGCATTTTTACACTGCCAAGCTATCAGTGACAAATACACCCAAGCTCTTGGAATCTTCCCACTGCCAACTGGAAGGATAACTTTGAGTGAAGCCAAGTTTAAGTACTGCAACAAAGCCATCTTCCCTGAGGTTTCGAAAGGCCACTGACCTATCGCCCATGAGACCCTCAAGAGTTCCTTTTGAGCACTGCAGCAGGACAACCACGCAAGAAAAGCTCCTCTGGCACAAACAATCCAGTCAGAATTCCCTGTTTTTCCCACCAGAGTGTATTTATAGCTTCCCATCAAGTCCCCCAAAAGTAGGTGAGGAGAAGGACTGTGTGTGAGCATTTCAGCCTGATGCTGCTTCTCGTCTGGGGCACCCATAAGCCCAACTTCAGATCGTCAACAGAACAGATTCTCCTGTATCATCTCAAGGCTGCCCTTGGGGAGCAGCACATTCCAGAATGCTGGAAATTTTTTTATGGTGTGTGCTTTTAAAACCCTGAAAAGCAAAAGGGTCAAAGACCTTTTACCGGCACAATAAACTTACAATCCCTGCAAATTCCACTTCAAGCAGACATGGGTTATAACCCTGAAAAGGCAGAGGGTCGAGATCTTTTACTGGCACGATAAACTTGCAATCCCTTCCATTTCACTTCCCGCAGATGTGGTTGTAACGGTTTTCATTCACCTGGCCCGCAGTCTGGCAGCCTGGAGGGAAGAAGGGCCCTTTCAATTGACCTGCCAGGGAGCAATAGCTACTTGGCCTCTCCCCATTGGGCCCCCCCAGTGTGCCAGGACGGGGGTGGGGTGGGGGGACAGAAGGAGACACAGCTTGGTGGTGGTAGAAAACACCATCGAGCTGCAACTGCATTACGGCGCCCCCACGGGGTATCCAAGACAAGAGATGAACGGAGGTAGTTTGCCATTGCCAGCCTCTGAGTAACAACCCTAGATTTCCTTCGTGGTCCCACATCCGAGTGCTTGCCAGCACTGAGCTTATGAGATCAGACAAGAGCGTCTGAGCTTATGAGATCAGACAATGGCTAGCCTGGGCCATCCACGATGGGACAGAAACAAATTATTTCACTTTTTAAAATTTAATTTTAACATATCCGTTTGTTAGGCAACCCTTGTTTTTCTTTTGAAAAGAGACCATTTGAACATATGAAGCTGCCTTATACTGAATCCCTGGGTCCATCAAAGTCAGTGTTGTCTACTCAGACAGTGGCTCTCCACGGTCTCAAGCTGAGGTTTTTCATGCCTATTTTGCCTGGACCCTTTTTTAGTTGGAGCTGCCGGGGATTGAACCAGGGACCTTCTGCCTACCAAGCAGATGCTCTACCACTGAGCCACTGTCCCTCCGGTCATATAGCGCGGGAGTGGCCGAACTGTGGCTCAGGAGCCACATGTGGCTCTTTCACGCATACCGTGTGGCTCTCGAAGCCTCCACTGCCCTGCCGGCCAGCTTGGAGAAGGCATTTCTCTCCTTAAGTCACTTCTCCAAGCCAAGCCAGCTGGCAGCTCGGAGAATGCATTTAAAGTTGCTTTCTCTCCACCTCTCCCTCCCTCATCTATTTGCCTGCCTGCCTTCCCTCCGACGTCTGATGTTCATGTCTTGCGGCTCTCAAACATCGGATGTTTATTCTATGTGGCTCTATGTGGCCCCTGAACGGCACATTTTATCCAGCCAAACCTCTTGAAGGTGTTTTATGCAAGTTTCCTACCACAGAAAGAGAGGGACAGGACACATGTGAGCACAGAACCACCTCCTGAACTCACGACTGAACCAGGGATGTTCCCAGCTCACACACTTAAGCCAGCGTACTACATCAAAGTGATGCAGTAACACAGGCACCGGTGTATCAACAATGGCAAAATTCAAAACTGCACCGGTTGAATTATTACTCTCACACATAAAGTGCGTAAATAAATAAGCATAAGTGCAATATAAAACAATACATGCAGCAAAACGTTAGAACACACACCCTCTCATTCCTCCCCCAGTCGGTTTTTCCTTGTCAAGGTCGTAGAGGCATTGCCTTCTCCCGCTTTTTGCAGTCCGGACCTCGGGTGGAGTTGGGTGCGTCCTTCTGTACAACTTCTCTTAGAGAGAACAAAGACCGTATTTCCTGGATTATTTATGGTTTTATAGGAGTAACCCTTCGACAGTCTTCTCTCAATGCTGCTTTTACTGGAGCCCCAGTACACTGAATTCATTCATGGATGCGTTCGCAAATCTCTGCTACAGGCTCTCTTTGATCACTAGCGCAAGAATTGGGAGTTCTTGTTCTGGGGGGAGGAGGAGGAAGAAGTCTGCAGATTTATACCCGCCCTTCTCTCTGAATCAGAAACTCAGAGCGGCTTACAAGCTCCTATATCTTCTCCCCCATGTGAGGTGGGCGGGGCTGAGAGAGCTCTCCCAGAAACTGCCCTTTCAAGGACATCTCCTGTGAGAGCTCTGGCTGACCCAAGGCCGTTCCAGCAGGTGCAAGTGGAGGAGTGGGGGATCAAACCTGGTTCTCCCAGATAAGAGTCCGCACACTTCACCACTACCCCAAACTGGCTCTCATGTTATTCTTTAAATGTTATACATTTTATGAATGGTGTATAGGCAGCTTGACTCTCTTTTCCACTGTTCAGATTTGGGTTGAGTTTTTTCCCCTTCCCCATTTCTTTGTCGTTCCCATCACCTCCTGCCTGGTCCCCCCCCCTTTTTTAGTATTTTTATGTGCATGTGTGTGCTCATACACAGACTTCTGGAAGTCATCGCGACCTCTGGTAACTGACCCCTACTGGAGGCCTGAAGGATATTAAGGTGGCTGAATAAAGCCTGCCCCTGCCTTCCGCCTCTGGTATTCCAAGGAGGTCTCCCATAACTGCCAGAGTTGCCCCTGCTTAGCTTCTGAGAGCTGATGAGATTGGGCTTGCTTGGGCTACCCATGTCAGGGCATACCTGGTCCTTCTTTAACTGGAGATGCCGGGGATTGAACCTGGGACCTTCTGCATGCTCCGCCACTTTTCCACAGCCCCTCCCTGTACGCATACATGCTTTGAAAAAGTTGAAAGTTATGTCGTTGTTTTTAACTTGCCACCCTAAGAAGAGAGATTGTTGGGCAGTTGTTCTCCCCTTTGCCAAAACACTGACAAAGAACAAAACGCTTACAATAAATAATGACGCTAACGATGTTACTGGCGCAGAGAGAATGCATCGAGATAAAATATCTCCAAAGATAACTCGCGCACGCTATGCAGAGCTGAGCAAACTATCCTGAATATCAACGGAAATCACCAGCGTTAAAACTTTCGTTGCTCTCTATCCGCCCTAGCGATGCTGGGCCTTTTACAAGGAGACGAGCATCAGAAAGAAGAAAAAAAACAGAACCCTGATGTTATTTCAGTGAGGAGACTCAGCAAAACAAAGACCAGGGTAAAGCATTTGCTGGCAGCAGCTTGGGTCTTCAAAAAAGCACACAAAACTAGGAACATGTTCCCCAGAGAGCACTGTGATCAAGCTTTCAAAATCTTTTGGCTGTCCCTGGGCTAAAAGAGGCTAGGCTTAACTCCACCAGAGTAAGAGCCTTCTCGGTCGTGGCCCCAATACTTTGGAACACCCTCCCAGAAGCCATCAGGGCCCTGCGGGACTTATCGCAGTTCCGCAGAGCCTGCAAGACTGAACTGTTTCGGATGGCATATGACACCTAATGGGAAACGGCTGCCACCACATCTGGATCTATCGCACTTTAGCACTAACTGCCTAGGATCTGTACACGATGAGAAAGAAAAATATTATATGAGCCACCTGAAGTAGCACCACCGTAATTTATTTGGTTGTTTTATTGTTTTAATATTGCCTATTGTTTGTGTGTTTTATGCTGTTAGCCGCATTGAGTCTGCATAGGTTTTGAGCTCTCTGGGGTGTATATGGGGAAAGGCAGTCCCTTAGATAGAAAGGTCCTCGGCCATATAGGGCTTTAAAGGTCAAGACCAGCACTTTGAAACGGACTCAGAACACAATAGGCATCCGGTGCAACTCTTTCAGCACTGCTTGAATGTGCTCCCATTGAGGGAGCCCCATTAACAACTGCACTGCAGCATTCTGCACTAGCTGCAGTTTCTGAGTCAGAGTCAAAGGCAGCCCCATGTAGAGGGCATTACAGTCATCTACTCTCGAGGTGACTGTAGTATGGATCACCACTGCTAAGTCGCAGTGCTCCAAAAAAGGGGCCAACTGCCATATCAGCCGCAGATGGAAAAAGGCAGACTTGGCAGTGATATTGATGATGATATTGGATTTATACCCCACCCTTCACTCTGAATCTCAGAGTGGCTCACAAATCTCCTTTATCTTCCTCCCCATAGCAGACACCCTGTGAGGTGGGTGGGGCTGAGAGAGCTCTTGCAACAGCTGCCTTTCCAAGGACAACTCTTGCGAGAGCTATGGCTGACCCAAGGCCATTCCAGCAGCTGCAAGTGGAGGAGTGGGGAATCAAACCCGGTTCTCCCAGTTAAGAGTCCGCACACTTCACCACTACACCAAACTGGACAGAATTACGGCAAGCTGGTTCAGTCCTACAGCAGGAAATTGAAAACGTTTAGAGAAAAGCTTAAAGTTTTGAGATAAGGAAGACTTTCTCTCTCCCATCCAAAGACATGAAGAAGCAGGGTTACCAAGGGCCCAATTAGAAAATGAAGGCCTAATCCCCATCTTTTATCTACAGTTCACCGATAAAGAAAAAGTTCTCAGTCCGGCTGCCATCTGAGAAGCTGGTTCATCTCTATTTTATTGATCAGACATTGTGTAATTAAAAAAAAAATCTAGGTCACACCCATTCGAGATGGGGGCAGAAGTTAATCTCCTTGGATGACAGGACCATCAGCTGACTAGTTTGACAAGATATAATTGCCTCGCGGTTGGGCTTCAATTCCCGCACATGAGCGATGGTCCGCAAACCACCTGACTGCTTCAAAAGCCAAAGCGCGACTTTCCCTACGCTTAAGGTCTACATTGTGGGAAAAAAACCAACGTTTAATTTCAGTTATTAGTTCTGATGCTGTGCTTACTTCAACCTTTTATCATATTGCTACTCTTGCCCTGAGGTGGCAAAAGACATTCGCTGCGATTGCTCCGATTTTTGTGCAAATTATTTTTGCCGCTCCAGTGAGCAACTGGCACTGCTGCTTTTTAATTGTTTGTATCGTTTTCAGCTGCCTCCGGTGCTTTTGGCGGAAAGAGTGGGTTAAAATGACTTAGACAGGCAGGTATTTAACTGTGATACAGCACCAGTTAGAACAAGCGCAGAACTGCATACTCTCCCATGTCCCTCGATCCAACACACACTAGAAACTCCAACACACCCTGGAGGGTGATCTAAAGAAGATGATGATATTGGATTTATATCCCGCCCTATGCTCTGAATCTCAGAGTTTCAGAGCGGCTCACAATCTCCTTTACCTTCCCCCCACACACAACACACACACACAACAGACCCCCTGTGAGGTAGGTGGGGCTGAGACAACTCTTACGGCAGCTGCCCTTTCAAGGACAACTCCTACGAGAGCTATGGCTGACCCAAGGCCATTCCAGCAGCTGCAAGTGGAAGAGTGGGGAATCAAACCTGGTTCTCCTAGATAAGAGTCCACGCGCTTAACCACTACACCAAACTGGCTCTCTACCACAAGAAGGATCTACCGCAGCTTCCAGTCAGTTCCCGATACATGTTACTAGCCTCAACGGATCTCCTCCTTGCCCTCTCCTCTTTCCAATCTGCTACAGCGGACTGCATCCCACTTTCCTTCTCCTAACTTGGATGCACCTCACTAATATTACAGTGGCAGTCCCTCAAGACCATTGTAAATTTACACTGAAAAGTGCAATGGCAAGTAACGCTTAATCTATCCCATTGTTTGTTCATCCTGCTTTACCCACATGACAACTGCTCGGAGCATGACAAATGCCTGAATAATGTGGACGCTTTCAACACGTACAAGTCAAGTGTTTGTAGTCAGCTATACACCTGGAAACAGTGTCACTGTAGGTTAATCTCTGCCAAGTGCAAGAGTAATCACATCAAGGAGCAACCCACTCAGGGAGCAAACCATCTAGCCCTGGGGTGGCCAAACTTGTGTAATGTAAGAGCCGCACAGAATAAATGTCAGATGTTTGATGGCTGCATGACATGAACATCAGATGTTTGAGAGCCGCAAGACAGGAAGAAGGGAAGGCAAATAGAGGTAGGGAGGGAGAGGTGGAAAGAAAGCACATTTAAATGCATCCTCCAAGCCACTGGCTAGCTTGGTGAAGTGATTTAAAGAGACAAAGTGTGCTCTCTCTGCCGGCTGATGGATCGGTGGAGGCTTCAAGAGCCACACAATGTGTGTGAAAGAGCCACATGTGGCTCCTGAGCCACAGTTTAGCCACCCCTGGTCTAGCCCAATAAGCAGAAAGCCAAGCCTTTCACCCCAGATCCTTTTTTTAAAAAATGGAAATATCCAGGATTGAGCAGGGGGCCTTTGGTATGCAAAACACATTCTCCGTTTCCTTCTGAGCCACAGCGCTCTAAGGCTCAAGTTCCATTGAGAATACTGGAATTTCAGAGAGCCACCCAGCGGTTTTAGGCATCTGTAGGCAATTTTTACACCAGCCTTCAGATGCTGTCAGCACCTACAAGGGGATTACACCGTGACCTAAAAGGAGCTGTGGTAGCATCATCATTGCTGTTATCTCTTTCTAGGATGTTTTTTGCTTGGAAGAGAAAAGCAGACGAGGGGAGGGAGAAACTTGAACAGCAGCACACAGCTTCAGAAGGTGCTGCTTTCCTCCTGCTTTCCTCTTTCCTGCAAGCCGAGCTGCAGTTGCCAAAAGTACATTTTTAAAGAAAGGGTTCCCGATGTCCTCTCGTATACCTAGCTGCCACGGAGACCACTGGAACAGACAAATGGCCTTCTAGATGAGCATATCACCGTGGTCAACTAATTGCCCCAGATGGCCTACGACGGGGTGACCAGACTACGCCTCGGGAGCCACATGTGGCTCTTTCACACATATTTTATGGCTCCTGAAGTCCCCACCACCCTGCTGGCTGGCTTGAAGATGGCATTTGTCTCTTTAAAGCACAAGCCAGCTGGCAACTTGGAGAATGCATTTAAAGTTAAAAGTTCCTTTCTTTCCGCCTCTCCCTCCCCATCTATTTCCTTCCTTCCTGTCTTGCAGCTCTCAAACATCTGGCGTCCATGCCTCACGGCTCTCAAACATGTGGCATTTATTCCATGTGCCTCTTATGTTAAGCAAGTTTGGCCACCCCTGGCCTATGAGAAGAGACAAAGAGGCCACTGCCTCCCCTCCCTTCTCAAGCAACTGGGGCCAGGGAGGGTCTGTGGCTGAGTTGAAGAGCATCTGCTTTGCACACAAGAGGTCCCAGGTTCAATCCCCGCCGTCTCCAATTAAAAGGACTGAGTAGGAGGCAGGCTGAAAGACAGCTCTTCCCCAAGACCCAGGAAAGACACTGTTGGCCAGACTGCACAAGACTAGCCTTGATTAGGGTTGCCGATCTGTAGGTGGGCCCTAGAATTACAGCTCATCTCCACAGTTACAAAGATCAGCTTCTCTGCACAAAATGGCAGGCATTGCCTCCCCACTGAACTCTCATCCCTCTTCAAACTCCACCCCAAAATCTTAAGGTATTTCCCTGACCTCGATAGACCAAGAATCTAATACAGCAGAAGGCAGATTCAGATGGCTAGCCGTGCTAGTCTGAAGCAGGGGTGGTCAAATTTGCTTAACCTAAGAACCACACAGAATAAACAACAGGTGTACAAGAGCCACAAGGGAAGTAGGGAGGAGGGGAAGGAAGGCAAATAGATGGGGAGAGAGAGGTGAAGAGAAAGCAACTTTAAAAGCATTCTCCAAGCTGCCAGCTGGTTTGAGAAGAGATTTAAAGAGACAAATGCCTTTTCCAAGCTGGCCAATGGGGTGGCGGGGACTTCAAGAGCCACACAATATGTGCAAAAGAGCCACAGTTTGACCACCTGTGGTCTGAAGCAACAGTTCGGAGTCCACTGGCAGCCCTGAAACCAATTTCCTAAAGCCTCATGTATAGGTAGAGAGATTCATTTATGAAGCAACAGAAAAATGTTCAAGTGCAGTGGCACCTTTAAGACCGACAAGTTTAATTCTGGGTAGAAGCTAGGCTTTCATGCGCATGCAAACTTCTTCAGATAGACTGAAATTGACTCCTCAAGCGTTACAGGTACGTAGAGAGATCCAGGTGGCCAGCCATGTTGGTCTGAAGCAATAGAACAAAGTTGGAGTCCAGCGGCACCTTGAAGGCCAACAACGTTTTATTGAGAATGTAAAGCACATGAAAGTTTGCATTCTCAACAGAACTTTGTTGGTCTTAAAGGGGCTACTGGACTCCAACTTTGTTCTATGTAGGTAGAGAGATCCAGGTGGGCAGCCATGTTAGTCTGAAGGAAGAGAACAAACCTGGAGTCCAGGGGCACCTTTAAGACCCAACAAAGTTTGATTGTGGGCATAAATTTTTGCGTGCATGCACACTTCTTCAAACACACTGAAACCAACTCCTCAAGTCCAATGTTTCCTCTAAGCTGCGGAGTCTTGTGAGCAGAAATTCTACTTTGTGAGCTACTGGCATTAACGCTGTGAGCTAGTGCATCAATTAGTTTGCTCTGGGGCCATTTTTTTGTGAGCTAACACAAAAACATGTGAACCAGAGGCTCAAAACCAGAGGCTCACACTAACTCAGCTTAGAGGGAATGCTGCTCAAGACTTGCATACAGAGATTCTGGTGGGTCACCATGTCGATCAGAAGCAAAGCTGGAATTCCAGCAGCTCCTTTAAGACCCAACAATTCTGGGTATAAACTGTCGTGCGCAGGCACACAAAAGCTCATACCCAGAATCATACTTATCAGTCTTAAAGGTGCCAGTGGATTCCACCTTTGTTTAGTAGAAAGCAGCACATTTCATCCAGTGATATGCTACCTCTGATTGCTGAGCCATCCTGGTTCAAAGCCCATAGCGGACACATCTAACACAAAACTAACATAACACGCTTGGGGCTCCTTAGCTTGGAGAAACGTCAACCGAGGGGGCGACATGATCGAGGTTTACAAGATTCTTCCTGGGATGGAGAAAGTAGAGAAAGAAGTACTTTTCTCACAATACGAGAACTCGTGGACATTCCATGAAATTGCTGAGCAGTTGGGTTAGAACTGATAAAAGGAAGTCCTTCTTCACCCAAAGGGTGATTAATACATGAAATTCACTGCCACATGAGGTGGCGGTGGCTGCAAGCATATACAGCTTCAAGAGGGGATTGGATAAACTTATGGAGTGGCGGTCCATCTGTGGCTATTAGTCAAAGTGTATTGATGGAACTCTCTGTCTGGGGCAGCGATGCTCTGTATTCTTGGTGCTTGGGGGCACAGTGTGAGGGCTTCTAGTGTCCTGGCCCCACTGGTGGCCCTCCTGATAGCACGTGGGTTTTTTGGCCACCGTGTGACACAGTATTGGACTGGATGGGCCACTGGCCTGATCCAACATGGCTTCTTTTATGTTTAAAACTACCTCCCCTAATGTAGCAATCCTAAAGGCGCGAGGTTCCCAACGCAGGGACGCGCAGCAAGCAAACTGGGACCTCCTTGAGGACTAGTGTGATGGAAAGCCTTTAAAATAAAATTTAAAAACCCAATTCTCCAGCAAATCAATCAACAAGCAATGCAACCGACAGCACAAAAAGAAGGGGGAGGGGGTAGAAAAAGACTGCCTAGGAAGGCCCCCGTGACGTCACCGTCTGCCCCCACATGCCACCCCCCACGCCTGCTCCTCTGGCCACGCCCCCTCTTACGTGTTGTCCTGGTTGAAGTTGGCGAAGAGCAGTTGGCCGGCGCCGGCCTCGCCGCTCTGACTGGCCAAGTTCATGGCGCTTCTTTCGGCCCCCGACCGGCGGGGGAAGGCGAAAGGAGGCTCAGCCTCGGCAGCTCCCGGCGACCCCGCTCGGCTCCGGCCGACTCCTCATCCCTCACGGCAGCGCCTTGTTTACGCTCCGGGAGCCGCCGGAGCCAGACCGCGCCTGCGCCATCCCGCCCCCTACCCACAACTCTTCTCGGCTCGGCGCAGGCGCGCCTGAACCGGGAAGGTCCCCGAGCGGCCACCGTAGGGTTGGCGCGCCGGCGAGCCGGTCCTTATGGCGCATGCGCACCGTGGCTCCCTTTGCTCTCTGTTGCTAGCTGCAGTGGAGCAAAGCGGGTGGTGGGATTGAGTGGGAGGCTGGGCAAAGAGGTGACGCTTCGGAAGAGGAACTGGGGAAAGAAATTAAATCAGCCGGAAATTAACCCCCTAGATGTTTCAACTAGCTGCCAGACAGGTAGACGTTCAGTAGGTGAAGCTAAATACAGTTTGAGTCCAGTAGCACTTTTAAGGTCAGCAAAGTTATATTCAAGGGATAAACTTTCGTGTGCATGCACGCTTCAGCAAAAGTGAAGTAGTTATGGAGAATGCGGTCGTTAAATTAGAAAAAAAAGCTTCATCTTTAAGACCAACGAATATTTATTTAGAATGTAAGTTTTCATGTGTATGCACGCTTCTTCAGACGAGGAATGAGGTACTGTAAGCAGAGCTGTGTATAGCTGGTGGGGTTTAGAATACAAAGTGGTACAAACTTAAAATCCTTTAAGACCAACAACGTTTAATTCAAAGGACAAGCTTTTGTGTGTGCATGCACACATCTTCAGAGGTGAAGTTGTCATGGAGAGTACAGGGGTTAAATGAAAAAAGGCTTCACCTGTTGACTGCCTGCCTTTTAATAGACTGATATTCAACTAGTGAAGGCCCCTTTACATTTACTGACTTTACACTGAATATCTCCCTGCCTGGCAGCTGTTAAAATACCTAGGTGGTTATTTTTTTGCTGATTTAATTTTTCAAATCACTTTTGGGGAGCAATGGAATCCATGTTCAGCCATGAGCGTGGCTCATATTTTAATACATATCAGTCTTTAAGGTACCACCGAACTTTTGTTTTACTTCCTTACATACTGTACAGCTTTAAGGAATCAACACAGAGTTTGGAGTGGGAATTCCTAGGAAAGCAGGCTTCTGGTGAGCTGCTTGAGAAGCAGCCATCAGTATTCCCTGGCACGGCACCCCTAGGATATTTTGTCAACTTCCAGACAGGCAGAAATTCAACAAATGAAGCTTTTTGGGGGTGTAGAAGCACAAAGGGAAAGAGGCTTGCCAGGCAGAGTTTCTGCCTGTCAGACAGTTGGGAAAATAACAGATTATTTCTCTCTTGAATTTTTCATAGAGATTTCGTGGAAATAATGAAATCTGCATTTGGCTACTGTGCATGTGCCAATTGCATACATGTGGACATTTGTGTGGAAGCGCTGGACACGAAAGGCCAGGCTTATGGTGAATCACTTCTAGAACAGAATAGCCAGCAGGGCACCCCCTTCTATGTTTCATCAGCCGCCAAAATCAGATGAAGCCTTCCTCGTTTATTCTCTGTACCCGTCAAAGCAGTCCAGCATCAAGCTAACTGGGATTGATATGTAGCTGACTTGGGGAAAAAGAGGATACAGCACAGGGCTCACTTATAATCCATTCCTTTTCATCTGCTGCCTGCACTGTGGAGGACTGATTCAGCACAGTGCAGTTCTGAATTAAATATTTACCGTCTACAGTGCTCTGTTGCTAAATGGTAATGCCTTTGTCCGGCAGAGAGTCCCAGACAACTGTAATTTTCATTTCCAGAAACCGGGAGGGACTTTTTGTTTAGGTATTTTTTCTCCCCCTTCAGGCAGTTTCTAACTTGATCTGCCGTTGAGCTGAATTGGATTATACAGCAGCCAGAGAGCAGAAGATGAGCCAGGAAGGGGGAGGAGGGAAACGGGGGAATGATTTAAAACAGCCTCAGCGATTGACCCCAGGAAAGGCTGCCTGGGCTGGTTTCTTCATTAGCTGATAAGTAGAACAGATCTGCTTACCCCAGAGCTCCTTCTGGAGATGTCAGGATCAGTTTTCATGAGGAAGAACAGAGCGGGGTGGAAGAACACAGATACTAAAAGAACCATGAGATGGAATTCAGAGCATTGGAGACAGGGCCGGCACCAGCAAAGGGGCAGATGCCGGGGCCCAGGACTCACAGGCAGGGTTCACTGTGGCTGACCACGTGCCTCCCGCTGCCCAGCTGCTGGCTCACAAACATTCTACCACCCATGCTCCCAGCCATGTGCACTCCGTCCCCATCATTGTCAGCAAACAGGCATGTGGTGGTGCAGACATCTGTGAGTGTAGGTGGTGAGAGAAGAAGAAGAATTGCAGATTTATACCCCGCCCTTCTCTCTGAATCAGTGTGGCTTACAATCTCCTAGATCATCTCCCCAACAGATACCCTGTGAGGTGGGTGGGACTGAGAGGGATGGTGAGGTAGGGTTGCCAAGTCCAATTCAAGAAATACCTGGGGACCTTGAGGGTGGAGCCTGGAGACTTTGGGGGTGAAGCCAGGAGCAAGTAGGGTTGCCAATCCCCAGGTGGGGGCAGGGGATCTCCCAGTTTGGAGGCCCTCCCCCCGCTTCAGGGTCATCAGAAAATGGGGGGAGGGGGAGGGAAATGTCTGCTGGGCACTCCATTATTCCCTATGGAGACCAGTTCTTATAGGGTATAATGGTGAATTGATCTGTGGGTATCTGAGGCTCTGCGGGGGCTGTTTTTTGAGGTAGAGGCACCACATCCGCAGCATGGCATCTAGTGTCTCTCCTCAAAACACCCTCCAAGTTTCAAAAGGATTGGAGCAGGGGGTCCAATTCTATGAGCCCTTAAAAAAGGTGCCCCTCTTCATTATTTCCAATGGAGGGAAGGCATTTAAAAGGTGTGCTGTCCCTTTAAACGTGATGGCCAGAACTGCCTTTGGAGTTCAATCCTGCCTGTCACACCCTGGCTCCACCCTCAAAGTCTCCTGGCTCCACCCCCAAAGTCCCCAGATATTTCTTGATTCGGACTTGACAGCCTTAGGAACAAAGGTGTGACGAGCATAATTGAACTCCAAAGGAGTTCTGGCCATCACATTTAAAGGGACAGCACACCTTTTTAAATGCCTTCCTTCCATAGGAAATAACGAAGGATAGGGGCACCTTCTTTGGAGACTCATAGAATTGGACCCCCTGGTCCAATCGTTTTGAAACTCGGAGGGTATTTTGGGGAGAGGCACTAGATACAACACTGAAAATTTGGTGCCTCTACCTCAAAAAACAGCCCCCCACCCGAGCCCAGATACCTGTGGATCAATTTTCCATTATTTGCTATGGAAATAAGTCTCCATAGGGAAGAAGAATTGCAGATTTATATCCTGCCCTTCCCTCTGAATCAGAGATTCAGAGCATCTTACAATCTCCTATATCTTCTCCCCCCACAACAGACACCCTTTGAAGTGGGTGGGGCTGTGAGGGCTCTCACAGCAGCTGCCCTTTCAAGGACAACCTCTGTGATAACTATGGCTAACCCAAGGCCATTGCAGCAGCCGCAAGTGGAGGAGTGGGGAATTAAACCCGGTTCTCCCAGATAAGAGTCTGTGAACCACTACACCAAACTGGCTCTACACCAAACTGAATAATAGACTTCCTCATGAAAGCAACGTCACCCCAGAGTCAGAAACAACTGGTGCTTGCACAGGGAACCACCTTTACCTTTAGCAGACATTTCCCTCTCCTCCCTCCACTTTCTGATGACCCTGAAATGGGGGGAAGGCCTCCAAACTGGGGGATCCCCTGCCCCCACTTTAGGATTGGCAACTCTATGGTAAGGGGGGGGAGGAAGAGAGGGGGGGAAGGGGAAGTACAGGGATGCTCAGCAATGCTCTCTCTAAGCTGCAGAGTCTTGTGAGCAAAAGTGGTACTTTGTGAGCTACTGGCATGAAAGTTGTGTGCTTACAGGGAGCACTGCTGGGTGCTAGTGATAGGCAGAGGAGAGGAGAGGAGCCTGGGACGCCAGGAATGTGGAACCGGCCCTGACTGGAGCAGCTTGTGGTCAGAAATACCACTATAGTCTTGTTAATTTCCCAAGTCCCTGCTTGTACTATTGACTGTCGGTTGTTGCTTATGGATCAGTCCCCAAATGCTGCAAGCCCCAAACCATTTACTTTCTGCTCATGCTGCAATGCCAGTCTCTGTGAGGGATTTTTTTACTATTATTTAATCTATATTCCTTTCTCCTCTCCTTCCCTTCCTTTCCTTCCAGAGCCAGTTTGGTGTAGTGACTAAGTGTGCAGACTCTTATGTGGGAGAACCGGGTTTGTTTCCCCACTCCTCCGCTTGCACCTACAGGAATGGCTTTGGGTCATCCATAGCTCTCACAGAGTTGTCCTTGAAAGGGCAGCTTCTGTGAGAGCTCTCTCAGCCCCATCTACCTCACAGGGTGTCTGTTGCGGGGGAGGAAGATAAAGGAGATTGTGAGCCACTCTGAGACTCTGAGATTTGGAGTGGAGGGTGGGATATAAATCCAATATCTTCTTTTCCTTCCTTCCTGACATTCATGTCTTGCAGCTCTCAAACATCTGACGTTTATTCTTTGTGGCTCGTACATTAAGCAAGTTTGGCCACTCTCGTTTTATTCCCTTTTGTTACATTCATTATTACTGATGTTTGTTCTCTTTGAGTCTCATAATGAGAACAAAATAGTGACCTAGCCCTGGGAAGATGTGGGTTCAGATGCTGCCCGCCTGGATAAGCTTGAATTTTCAAAAAACGCAATGGTTATGCTGGGTTTGATGGGAAACTTATGTCTTTCGCTTTTGGTCCAGTTGGGTTGTAATGCATAAAGAAATCCTCTCTGCCACGTTTTTGATACGTAGAAGGGAAGATGGCAGTTCAAGAGGCAATCGGAGGCATTTATTCATTCAAAATACATTGATTGTTGTCTGTGCCCCCCCCAAAAAAAATTCATTTGGGAAGAAATGCATATCCCTGACCCACAATGGTCAGCTCGTGCCTTGGCCTGTAACAGGGATGGCCAAACTGTGGCTTGGGAGCCACATGTGGCTCTTTCACACACATTGTGTGGCTCTTGAAGCCCCCACTGCCCAGTTGGCCAGCATTTCTCTCTTTAAATCACTTGTCCAAGCCAAGACAACTGGCAGGCTGGAAAATGCATTTAAAGTTAAAGTTGCTTTCTTTCTACCTCTCCCCATCTGTTCACTTTCCTTCTCTCCCTCTCTTCTTCCCTGTCTTGTGGCTCTCAGACATCTGACGTTCATGTTTTGCAGATCTCAGACCTCTGACTTCAATGCCTTGCACCTCTCAGATGTGTGACGTTCATGTCTTGTGGCTCTCAGATATCTGGCATTTAATCTATGTGGCTCTTAGTTTAAGTAAGTTTGGCCTGTACCATTTGGATTGTTTTTACAGTTCTGGTTGGTACCACTGGAGGTCAGTAACACTTAGGAAATACATGCCTTCATCTAGCTTCAAGAAGTCAGAGGCTCGCCGTTTCATGCAAAAAGCCCATAAGGGGTTTCCAGTTAACAAGAAATGTCAATAATGTCTCTCTTCTCATCAAAGAAGTAAGTTTAACCATCTCTGCAAGTTCCATCGTCTTCATCAACTGTTCCTGAGTTGCGGGTAATATTGAACGTTTCCATTTTTGCAAATAACAATGGCTACATTCTTGTGTCTGTGTGTGCATTATCTGGAGATCCATTAAATTACACTCCCAAAACAAAACTGGGTACATCCTCTCCCTTGAGTGGAATGCTGGTTCGTCCTGCTCACCTTTCTCCTCGAATCTCTGTTCCGGAATAGGTAAATAGAGTCCTGTGTACAATAAGTTCCCTTCCTGTCTCTATAAAGCTACCACCTTTATTTTCTGAACCTGTGTATTTAAAAAGTGCTTTTTCAATTAATGACTTTGATTTTAATTTCTTTTAATTTTCTTTAATAAAAAACCATTTCATTAATTAAGGCCTGATTCATTTGAGAGTTCTCCTGAGGGAAAAATTCTGGTAAACGTAGCTGGTGATCCTGCTTGTTACCCCTTCTCACTTGTTCGGGTCTCCTAGCAGCTAATTCCCTCAACAAACCCAGGAGAGCCCCACAACCACATATTAGGGTTGCCAATCCCCAGTTGGGGGCAGGGGATCCCCTGGTTTGGAGCCCCTTCCCCCCCACCTCAGGGTCATCAGAAAGCGGGGGGAGGGGAGGGAAATGTCTGCTGGGCACTCCATTATTCCCTATGGAGTCTTTTCCCCATAGGAAATAATGGAGTATTGATTTGCAAATATCTGGGGCTCGGGGAGGGGGCTGTTTTTTGAAGTACATGCACCAGATTTGCAGCACAGCATCCAGTGCCTCTCCCCAAAATGCCCCCCCCCAGGTTTCAAAAAGATTGGACCAGGGGATCCAATTCTATGAGCCCCAAAAGAAGGTGCCCCTATTTTTCATTATATCCAATGAAGGGAAGGCATTTAAAAGCTGTGCAGTCCCTTTCAACGTGATGGCCAGAACTTCCTTTGGAGTTCAATTATGATTGTCACACCCTTGCTCCTGGCTCCACCCCCAATGTCTCCCGGCTCCACCCCCAGAATCCCCAGATGTTTCCTGAATTGGACTTGGCAACCCTACCACATAGGGTAACATTAATGGTGGAGAATGCTCCGGCCTGCCTGTTGCTTGTGCATTTCTGCTCAAAAAAAAGGCCTGCTGGCAACCCTGTGGGGCATAAGGTCGCCAACTTTGGGTTGTGAACTTTCTGGTTGCTTGGGGGGCGGAGTCTGGGAAGGCGGAGTTTGGGGAGGGGAGGGACTTCAGCTGGGATGCGATTCCATAAAATCCATTCTCTGAAGTGGCCATTTGCTCCCAAGGAAATGGATCTCTGTAGTCTGGTGACCGACTGCAAGTCTAGGAGATCTCAAGGGCCCATCCTGGAGGTTGACAGCCTGGGGGGAGGGGGACAACGTTCCTCCCTTGGTCCCAAGACCTCTCGAGACAGTCTGCGACTTGACGCGCCTCTTGGGCTCCAAAGCGTCCTACGGCACTGCTGTTCGTTAGGCCTACTCTGCTTCAAGAGGCGCTCGTTGCCATAACAACCCCATCCAGGGTTTAAAAATAGCTGCCTATTTTTTCACTCAGCTCGTCTTTTGCCCTTAGGGCCAATGCTATTTTTATCCGGGTGGGTTTATTTCAGGTATCTCTCTTCTGTCTCAATGATCCCTGGAACATCTCCCTCCTCTTCCCCACCCAGGCTAGAGCCGGGAGATAGAGTTGCACTGGGGCAGAGAGGTCCACTTCCTTCACCTTGTCTTTCATTACCGTAGGTTGCTAGGTCTCCCCTGGCTGCTCCTGGGGGATGTGGAATAGAGCTGCCAGATCAGGGATGGCCAAACTGTGGCTCAGGAGCCACATGTGGCTCTTCCACACATATTATGCAGCTCTTGAAGCCCCCACTGCCCTGTCGTCCAGCTTAGAGAAGGCATTTGTCTCTTTAAATCACTTCTCCTAGCCAAGCTAACGGGTAGCTTTGGAGAATGCATTTAAAGTTGCTTTCTTTCCACCTCTCCCTATTTGCTTTCCTCCCTCCCTGTCTTACGACTCTCAAACATCTGATGGTCATGTCTTGTGGCTCTCAGACATCTAATGTTCATGTTTTGCAGCTCTCAGACACCTGACGTTTATTCTATGTGGCTCTTAAGTTAAGCAAGTTTGGCCACCCCAGTGCCAGATCCGGGTTGGAAAAATCCTGGAGATTTGGGGATGGAGCCTGGGGAGGTATAGGGTTGCCAATCCCCAGGTTGGGACAGGGGATCCTCCAGTTTGGAGGCCCTCCTCCTGCTTCCAGGTCATCAGAAAGCGGTGGGGGGGGGGAGGAAATGTCTTCTGGTCATCCCATTATTCTCTGTGGAGACTGATTCCCATAGGGTATAATGGAAAACTGATCCATGGGTATCCGGGACTCTGGGGGGCTGTTTTTTGAGCTAGAGGCACCATATTTTCAGCATAGCATCCAGTGCCTCTCTGCAAAATACCCCCCAAGTTTCAAAAAGATTGGCGTAGGGGGTCCAATTCTATGAGCCCCAAAAGAAGGTGCCCCTATCTTTCATTATTCGAAATGGAAGGAAAGCGTTTTAAAGAAGCACAGTCCCTTTAAATATGATGGCCAGAACTCCCTTTGGAGTGCAGTTGTGCTTGTCACATTCTTGCTCCTGGCTCCACCCCCAAAGTCCCCAGATATTTCTTGAGTTGTACTTGGCAACCCTAATGGAGTACAATGCCATAAAGTCCACAACACCCCCCTCCCCCCCCCCCACACACACACACAAAGCATCCATTTTCTCCGGGGGAACTGACTCTGACCTGCACAGCCCAGGCAAGTCTGATCCCATAGAATTTCAGAAGCTCAGTGCTCAGTTCAGTTCATTTATTGTAATTAGCCACGGGCTGTTATGAGTCTACGGAAGTCTCAGGAAAGGCAAAGTAAACTGGAAGTGAATGGACGTACAAAAAAGCACGTAAGGCAAAAAAGGGTGTGACAACGAATGCAATATGGTAACAATAACAATAAAAATATGCACAGAAAATCTACAAATCATCCCTTTGCATTGCTGCCTTGGCACGTATTTTCTTTGCATTTCAGAAGCTAAACAGGGCCAGCCGTGGCTAGGAACTGAAAGGGCAACCTCCAAGGAATACCAGGGGCGTGAACGCAGACGGCCCAGGCCCGGGGAGGCCAAACTCGCTTAATGGAAGAGCCACATGGAATAAATGTCAGATGTTTGAGAGCTGCCAGACATGAATGTCAGATGTTTGAGAGCCACAGGGCCAGAAGGAAAGGTGGAAAGAAAGCAAATAGATTGGGGGGAGAGGGAGAGGTGAAAAGAAAGCAGCTTTAACTATAAATACATTCTCCAAGCCGTCAGCTGGCTTGGCTTGGAGAAGTGATTTAAAGAGACAAATGCCTTCTCCAAGCCGGCCAATGGGGCAGTGGGGGCGTCAAGAGCCACACAGGATGTGTGAAAGAACCACATGTGGCTCCCGAGCCACAGTTTGGCCACCCCTGGCCCAGGCTATCCTGATTCCATCAAATCTCAGAAGCTAAGCAGCGTCGGCCTTGGATGGGACTCCACCTAGAGAAGTCCACGGTGGCCACGGAGAAGCAGAGGATTGCAAACCATTGATGAACGCTGCTGGTCTTAAAAACCCCACAGAGTCGCCGTGCAGACAGTTGCAGATGGCCCTTTCTGCCATCATTAGAATCTGCCCTGACTCGGATAGCCCGAGACAGCCTGATTTCATCAGCCCTTGGAAGCTCAGCAGGCTCAGCCCTGGTTAAAGCCAGTTTGGTGTCGTGGTGAAGTGTGCGGGCCGGACTCTTATCTGGGAGAACTGGGTTTGATTCCCCACTCCTCCACTTGCACCTGCTGCAATGGCCTTGGGTAAGTTCCAGGAGGATTGGCCTACAGCAGGGGTGCGTGGCCTAACGTGCAAAGGAGTTCCTGCTACAAAAAAAAGCCCTGGGCGCGGTCAAAGGAAGGGGATGAAGCTAAAAGACCAGCAGAGTCCCTCCCCTCCGTCCCCTTCTCCAGTGCTGAAATAAAATGGTAATTCCTCAAGACCCCCCCTAACAATTCCAGAACCTGGCACTGGCTCAAGAAACAGAAACCTCAGTCCCCTGCCTATACCGCCTTGTGGCTTGCAGCCAAAGTTCCTGCTGTCTTGCGAATCAAAGCCCAGAGAGATGCCTGTTGAAGAATTCCCAAGCCAAGGAGTAAGGCCCAGTCAACCTGGCAGATCCCTGGAATCCCAGGCTTTAGCACTCTGCCAATGCCCAGCATCGAAGCGATCTGCGAGTCTTAACACTCCGCTTAGTGCTTGGTCTCGGGCCAGGCCACAAAACCAACAGGGGATTATGTGTCAGCTGTAAGGAAGTCAAGTGTGAGGGGGGCAGGGGTCATGTGGGTATTTTTTTTTTTAAATCACTTTATGGTTAATTATTCTTCTGCACTTTATAGAGGAGGAGAAGAAGAAGAAGAAGAAGACAATGACATTGGATTTATATTCCGCCCTCCACTCAGTGGCTCACAATCCCCTTTGCCTTCCTCCCGCACAACAGACACCCTGTGAGGTGGGTGGGGCTGAGAGGGCTCTCACAGCAGCTGCCCTTTCAAGGACAACTCCTACAAGAACTATGGCTAACCCAAGGCCATTCCAGCAGGTGCAAGTGGAGGAGGGGGGAATCAAACCCGGTTGTCCCAGATAAGAGTCTGCACACTTAACCACTACACCACACTGGTGTGAGGGTAAGAGATGGGAGAGCCTTTGCACCCCGAAACAATAAAAATTCTGATGGTAAAAGAGAAAAGAGGGGATGAGGATCAGAGACCATCAAATGCAGTGGGTTGTGTGTCCTGCACTCTGGGTTGCCAACCTTCTGGAAGTGCTGCTGAGGCCCACATGACAGAGATCAGGACCTCCAAAGAAATTGGCTGCTTGGGAGGGTGGACTCCATAAAGTTATATCCCGGTGAGGACCCTCCCCCCTTCCATAACCCCATAAACCCTAACTTTCCCAAGACTCCACCTCCAAATCTCTAGGAATTTCTCATTCCAGAGCTAGAAACCTTACAAGTTTGTAAACTATACAAGTGTGCACAAACATTTGTTCATAAGGAAGAGATTTAAAAATAAAAGCAGGGGCTAACAGACAGAGGAATGAAAGTTCTACCTGTTACGCTTTGCAGGAAAGGAAAGGTCCCCTGTGCAAGCACCAGTCGCTTTCAATTCTGAGGTGACATTGCTTTCACAACGTTTTCACGGCAGACTTTTTACTGCCTCATTTGCCATTGCCTTCGCCAGTCATCTGCACTTTGCCCCCAGCAAGCTTTGCAGATAAATGCCTAAATCAGGGCTGGCCAAACTGTGGCTCGGGAGCCACATGTGACTCTTTCACACATATTGTGTGGCTCTGGAAGCCCACAGCACCCCATCAGCTACTTTGGAGAAGGCATTTGTATTTAAATCACTTCTCCAACCCAACCCAGCCAGCAAGTTAGAGAATGCATTTAAAATTGCTTTCTTTCCACCTCGCTCTCTCCCTCTCTACTCCCATCTATTTTCTTTCCTTCCTTCCTTCCTTCCTTCCTTCCTTCCTTCCTTCCTTCCTTCCTTCCTGGAGCCTCTCAAACATCTGAGGTTCATGTCTTGTGGCTCTCAAGCATCTGACATTTATTCTATGTGGCTTTTATCTTAAGCAAGTGTGGCCACACCTGACCTAAATAAACACATGCGTTCAGTATGACGTGCGCTCTGTGCATTAAGAACATAAGAGAAGCCATGTTGGATCAGGCCAGTGGCCCATCCAGTCCAACACTCTGTGTCACATAAGAACATAAGAGAAGCCATGCTGGATCATGCCAATGGCCTATCCAGTCCAACACTCTGTGTCACATAAGAACATAAGAGAAGCCATGTTGGATCAGGCCAATGGCTTATCCAGTCCAACACTCTGTGTCACATAAGAACATAAGAGAAGCCATGTTGGATCAGGCCAATGGCCCATCCAGTCCAGCACTCTGTGTCACATAAGAACATAAGAGAAGCCCTGTTGGATCAGGCCAGTGGCCCATCCAGTCCAACACTGGATATATATATATATATATATATATATATATATATATATATATATATATATATATATATATATATATATATATATATATATATATATATATATATATATATACACACACACACACACACACACACACACTGTGGCTAAAATATGATAAAAAAAAATGATTGGAGCTAAAGTTGGCAGGTCCTCCACAAGAAATATCTGGGGACTTTGGGGGGGAGGGGGAACCAGAAGCAAGGGTGTGAGAAGCAGGATTGGACTCTGAAGGGAGTTCTGGCCATCACATTTAAAGGGACCATGCTCCTTTTAAATGCCTTTCCTCCATTGGGAAATAATGACAGCTAGGGGCACCTTCATTGGGGCTCATTGCATTGGACCCCCTGGTTCAATCTTTTTGAAACAGGGGGTGTTTTGAGGAGAGGCACCAGATGCTATGGTGAAAATTTGGAGCCTCTACCCCCCCCTCCAAAAAAAAAAAACCCTCCAGAGCTCCAGATACAGTATGTCACAGAAGTGAGTACACCCCCTCACATTTTGTAAATATTTAAGTATATCTTTTCATGTGACAACACTGAAGAAATGACACTTGGCTACAATGTAAAGTAGTGAGTCTACAGCTTGTATAACAGTGTAAATGTGCTGTCCCCTCAGAATTACGCAACACACAGCCATTAATGTCTGAACTGCTGGCAACAAAAGTGAGTACACCCTTAAGTGATAATGTCCAAATGGGGCCCAAAGTATCAATATTTTGTGTGGCCACCATTATTTTCCAGCACTGCCTTAACCCTCTTGGGCATAGAGTTCACCAGAGCGTCACAGGTTGCCACTGGAGTCCTCTTCCACTCCTCCACGACGACATCCCGTAGCTGTTGGATGTTAGAGACCCTGCGCACCTCCACCTTCCGTTTCAGGATTCCCCACAGATGCTGAAAAGGGTTTAGGTCTGGAGACATGCTTGGCCAGTCCATCACCTTTACCCTCAGCTTCTTTAGCAAGGCAGTGGTCGTTTTGGGAGGGTGTTTGGTGTCATTATCATGTTGGAAAATGTTCCCTCTAAGCTGATCCAAGTGGGCAGCCGTGTTAGTCTGAAGCAGCAGAAAAAAGTAGGAGTCAAGTCACACCTTTAAGACCGACAAAGTTTTATTTGGAATGTAAGCTTTTGTGTGCTCTAAGCACCCTTCTTCAGACGAGGAATCAGGTACAGTGAGCAGAACCACATATAGCTGTTAGGCAGTGGTTCAGAATGCAAAATGGTACAAATTTAAAATCCAATGACAGAATAGCAAAATTAACAAATTGAGCAAATCCTTGATCTGGGTAGCATGAGTGTGAGAAACCAATAAAACAGTAGAACAAAGCAGGACTCAAGGTGCACCTTTAAGACCATCCAAGTGTTATTCAGAACGTAAGCTTTCATCTGAATAAAACTTGGTTGGTCTTAAAGGTGCGCCTTGACTCCTGCTTTGTTCAACCACTTCGACCAACACGGCTGCCCGCTTGGATCTATCTACGATAAAACAGTAGCTTGTCAAAATGTGAGAATGTCTGCTAATCACTCTATTGTTTATAAGCCTGGGCCAAAATGAGGGCATTTCTGTCACAGAAGTTTTTCCCATCCAACTTCCCTCTAAGCTGAGTTAGTGTGAGCCAGCTCACACATTTTTGTCTTAGCTCAGGAAGAAGGGCCCCCAAGGCAAACTGATTGATGCCGTTGCTTCCAACTTGAACGCCAGCAGCTCACAAAGCAGAATTTCTGCTCACAAGACTCCACGGCTTAGAGGGAGGAGGTCTCGCCTGGGAGAGAACACGTAGGTGACCGAGCCAGGAAAGCTGACCTCTTTTGCTAAATGAATGGGAGCCGCTTTCAGCCCGCCTCTCCCTCCCCAGTTGTGTTCTTGGCTTCGGTCCCCTCTGTTTCAGACTGGGTTTTCAGGCTAGAGCCCGCATTTCAGGGGAGAGAGAAGCAAAGGGCACAGTGGTGTGCAGGTGTGGAGGGGAAGGGGGAGAAGTCTTATTCCCAGATGGGGTGGATCCAGGAAAGAGGGGAGGGGGGGTTACTAAGTGATGCTCGGAGCTCTTTAGCTTTCACTCTCCCATGCTGTGGGTACTGAAGAGGAAAGGAGAGAGAAGCATAGAAAACCACCAGTGGGTTCTGTCAGAGCACATGGACACTTACGTAAGGGCTAGCTGGCAGAGAAAAGCAGTGGTGGAGTGTGTGTGTGTGTGTGTGTGAAATATGTGTCGCTTCCAGGCTGCACTGGAAGTGTGTTGCACCAAGGGTTTTGTTTTGTTTGTTTTTTAAATTATTGATTTTATTTACCAAGCACAACAACATGATACATATGAGCTCCATACAACAAAAAATCAAGTTTGGCCCATCTCTCTGATGTTTGAGAGCCGCAAGTTATGAATGTCAGTTGTTTGAGAGCTGGGAGGGAGGGGAGAAGGAAGGAAGAAAAAAAGATGGAGGGGAAGGAGAGGTGGAAAGAAAGCAACTTTAAATGCACCCTCCAATTTGCCAGCTGGCTTAGTTTACATAATTGATTTTAAAGAGAATAATGCCTTCTCCAGAGCAGTTCTTGAAAGAGTTCTCACAACCCCACCTCCCTCACAGGGTGTCTGTTGTGGGGAGCGGAAGGGGAGGAGATCAGAAGCTGCTCTGAGACTCTGAGCGAACGGTGGGGTATAAATCCAACTCTTCCTCCTCCTTCTCTTTTTCTTCTTCTTTTTCTTCTTCTTCCTTCAACAGTAGAAAAGAACAAGAGTCCAGTAGCATCAGTTGTAATCCTAGGAGATCTCCAGCTATCACCTGGAGGTTGGCAGCCCTATTGCAGACAGGACCCATGGTGAGAAAGCCTGGGTGGAAGCAGACAGTGATGATAAGAACATCAGAGAAGCCATGGTGTAGTGTATCAGTAACAACATGCGACCAGGCGCGGGGGCAACTGGGCTGTCCCAGACGCCCCAGCGCCGGCCGCGGAATCCCCCACCAATCAACAGCTGTGGCGGGAAGTTCAACCGGTCAGGATTGGCCTGACCGGCCCAGTAGGCTGTACCGGGAATTGTATATAAGTGGGACCCGGCCCGCGTGTTCTCTCTCTTGCAACGTGCTCCTAATAAACTATGTTGCCCTACTCTCGTCTCCGCTTCGAGTACGTTACACTGGCGACGAAGGTGGGATTCTAGCCTCATCGGCTACGAAGGAGATCAAGGGCACCACCCGGCCACGACCGCTGCCGCAGCCACCATGGCCAGCCAGGGCGGAAACACCGGTCACATCGAGCTGTTCGACCCCGCGAATCCAGAGGCCTGGGAATCCTACCTGGAACGGGTCGAATGCTACCTGAGGGCCAACAAGGTCACGGAGGACAGCATGAAGAGGGACGTTCTCCTGAGCGTCTGTGGGGCGGCCACGTTCGAGATCGCCAAGGGTCTCTCGGCCCCCGCCCGCCTCACGGAGAAGTCCTTTGCCGAGGTCAGCAGACTCCTCACCGGCCACTTCTTACCTCAGCCTTCACGGGTGGCCCGCCGGTTCCTGTTCCACAGAAGGGACCAGGTGGCCAGAGAATCGGCCGCCGACTACTTGGCGGCCCTCCGCAGGATCGCCGGGAACTGCAACTTCCCCCAGCTGGAAGACCCCTGGCCGATCGCTTCACGTGGGGCCTCCGCGAGGCTCCAGCAGAAGCTCTTCGCCAAAGAAGAACTCACCCTCCAGAACGCCTTCAACGAAGCAGTGGCGTTCGAGAGGACCGCGAGGACCTTCCCCAAGGCTCGGGCAGACGCCGTCCACCGCGAGGAGCTGGACCACGACCGCCCAGAGGAGGAAGAAGCCTACCAGCTGCGCCGCCCAGCCGGGCCATACAGCCGAGCAGCCCAACGCCCCCGAGCGCCCGAACGACCCCCAGCGACGGAGAGGGTCCCCGCCACCAAGTGCGCCAGCTGCGGCGACCCCCACGACAGGAGGGACTGCCAGTACCGAACCTGGGACTGCCGGAGCTGCGGGAAGACCGGCCACATCGCACGGGCCTGCCGGGCCAAGCCCAACCGGCGGAAGTCGACCAAGCATCACGAGTCGGCGGAGTTCCACTCCACAGACTCCACGTCCCTTCAGGTACTGAACTTGCCCCTCGCCACCCCCGACAAAATTAAAATGGCGGTCCTCATAGAAGGGAACCCCTGCCAAATAGAGGTGGACTCGGGTTCCTCCATCTCCATCATAGCGGAGGAAACCCTGAGGAAACTGTGCCCCCGCCAACGGCTGCAACTAAGGCCGGCGGACTTCATACTCCGGGACTTCCAGAAGAATCCGGTGCAAATCGTGGGGTGGGCGCGGGTGCAAGTCGAGCGGGGGCCCTTCTATGGCCCGCTGGATATCCTGGTGGTAAAGCGCCAGCTTACCACCCTGCTAGGACTGGCGTGGTTCAAACCCTTGGGGATCCGCTTGGAGGGGGTGGGGCAAACCCTAACGCCCAGAGGGTTCGGGGAAATATGCCGAGAGTTCCCGGATGTGTTCGATGGGTCCCTAGGGAGCTACAAAGGGCCAGCCATTTCCCTACCACTAGACCCCACAGTCAGGCCGATTAGGCTCAAGGCGAGGAGGGTCCCGTTCGCTTTGAAGCCTAAAATAGAGGCAGAGCTAGACCGCCTCACGGCCCAAGGTGTCCTCGAGCCGGTGGACTACGCCACCTGGGAAACCCCCATCGTAACCCCCATCAAGCCAAACGGGGAGGTGCGGATCTGTGCCGATTATAAATGCACCATTAATAGGGCACTACAGGACAACCCCTATCCAGTGCTGGTGGTGAGCCACGTCCTGGCCGCCCTAGCGGGATCTAAGATATTTGGGAAGCTAGACCTGGCACAGGCCTACCAGCAGCTCCCAGTAGACAACAAGACGGCGGAGGCCCAAACGATCATGACGCACAGGGGGGCCTTCCGGGTGAAGAGGCTACAGTTTGGGGTTAGCGTCGCTCCGGGGATTTTCCAGAGCATAATGGACACTCTCCTTAAAGGGATCCCAGGAGTCCAGCCGTTCTTCGATGACGTTTTAGTTGCTGCCCCAGACCCCGAAGAATTCGGCAACCGCCTTCGAGAGGTGCTCCGCCGGTTCCAGGCAGCGGGGCTCAAGGTTAAGAGGGAGAAATGCTTGCTGGGGGTCCCACGGGTGGAGTTCCTGGGGTTCGCCGTAGACGCGGCAGGAATCCACCCAACGGAAGAAAAGATCCGAGCCATCGTGCAAGCCCCGGCCCCCACGGGTAAAGCGGAGCTACAAAGCTTCTTGGGGGTGCTCAACTTTTACCATTCATTCCTCCCCCAAAAGGCAGCCCTGGCAGAGCCCCTTCACCGGCTGCTGGACAAAAAAGCCCCTTGGGTTTGGGGCAAACGACAGGCCGCCGCGTTTCAGGCGGTCAAGGACGTCCTGGTGTCCAATGCGGTGCTCCACCATTTTGACGAGGCCCTCCCCGTCATCCTGGCCTGCGATGCGTCGCCTTATGGGGTGGGAGCAGTCCTGGGGCACCAGCTTCCGGACGGGAGGGAGGTACCGGTCGCTTACTACTCCCGCACACTCACTCCAGCCGAGCGCAACTACGCGCAGATAGATAAGGAGGCCCTGGCAATCGTGGCGGGGGTCCGCAAGTTCCATGAGTATCTATACGGGAGAAGGTTCACCATTGCCACGGACCACAAGCCCCTCTTAGGTCTACTGGCCCCAGACCGACAAACCCCCCAAATACTCTCACAGCGCGTGTTGAGGTGGAACCAATTCCTCAACTCATACACGTACACACTGGTTCACCGGGCCGGCAAGGCTATGGGTCACGCGGATGCGCTCAGCCGCTTGCCGCTTCCTGAAACGGGTCCAGACCCCGCCCCCGCACACCAGGTCATGCTGATGGAGAGCCTCCCGGAGCAGCCCCTCCACGCAGCGGAGGTAGCCAAGGCCACACAGAAACACAAGACACTGGCACGGGTGCTCGACTGGGTGGTGAGGGGCTGGCCAGAAGGGAACATGGGGGAAGAATTCAAGCCATATAAGACCAGGCGGGAGGAACTAGCAGCCCACAAAGGGTGCCTATTATGGGGAAGCAGGGTGGTGGTCCCGCCCCCGCTGCAGAAGCGGGTCCTGGAATCCCTACACGAGACCCATCCCGGCATAGTCCGAATGAAGGCGTTAGCCAGGAGCTACGTCTGGTGGCCGGGGATGGACGGGGAGATTGAGACCTGGGTTCGGAGGTGCCAGACATGCCAGGAAACGCGGCCCGAGCCTCCCAGCGCCCCCGCGACACGGTGGGAGTCTACCAGGAAACCATGGTCGAGGCTCCACCTCGACTTCGCGGGGCCATTCCAGGGGCAGATCTTCATGATAATCGTGGACGCCTACACCAAATGGCTGGAGGTCATTCCCGTAGGGTCCACCTCGTCAGCCGCCGCAATCAAGGCGCTGCGCAGGGTCTTATGTACACACGGTATCCCGGACACCATAGTCTCCGATAACGGGACCGCGTTCACCTCAGCCGACTTCCAGGCGTTCCTCCAGCGATATCTGATTAGGCACGTAAGGTCGGCCCCCTTCCACCCGGCCACCAACGGCCAGGCAGAGCAGATGGTCCGCACAACAAAGGAAGCCCTGAGCCGAATTGTACAGGGCGACTGGGACCACAGGTTGGCCGCGTTCCTCTTCGATAATAGGATCACACCCAACCCGGTCACAAGGGTTAGTCCGGCAGAGCTCCTCATGGGGCGCAAGCTCATAACCCGACTGGACAGACTACATCCCGACCGGGCTTCAGACACCCGCGAGAGCCCCGAGGTCCGGGACGCAGTCAGGGGTTTCTTTGCGGGCGACCCGGTTTACGCCTGGAACTACGCAAAGGGGCCCGATTGGGTGGCGGGCCGAGTGCTACGGGTGACCGGGTCCCGCCACTACGATATATCAACCGAGGGGGGCCAGGTACTACGACGGCACATAGACCAGTTACGGCGCCGCACGCTACTGGAGGAGCCGGCGGACACAGAAGAGGCAAGATCCGGGGAGGAGCCAACCAGGGGCCGACCGGAGGACGCGGCCCCAACACCCATAACGCCGGCGCAGGAAGCATCGGAACCGACAGAGCCCGAAGGATCCGCAGAACCAGTCCCGCCGCATCCGTCCGCACCAGGGCCCACCGAAGCACCAGCCACGGTAGCCGCGCCTCCCCCACAGGACCTCCCTAGACGGTCCACCCGGGAGCGCCGTCCTCCCGCGTATCTGCAAGACTATGTTCATTAACCAGGGGGGGAGGGGTGTAGTGTATCAGTAACAACATGCGACCAGGCGCGGGGGCAACTGGGCTGTCCCAGACGCCCCAGCGCCGGCTGCGGAATCCCCCGCCAATCAACAGCTGTGGCGGGAAGTTCAACCGGTCAGGATTGGCCTGACCGGCCCAGTAGGCTGTACCGGGAATTGTATATAAGTGGGACCCGGCCCGCGTGTTCTCTCTCTTGCAACGTGCTCCTAATAAACTATGTTGCCCTACTCTCGTCTCCGCTTCGAGTACGTTACACATGTTGAATCAGGCCAATGGCTCATCCAGTCCAACACTTTGTGTCACCCAGTGGCCAAACCCAGGGGCCATCAGGAGGTCCACCAGCAGGGCCAGAACCCCAGAAGCCCTCCCACTGTTGCTCCCCAAGCACCAAGAATACACAGCATCACTGTCCCAGACATAAGAACATAACAGAAGCCCTGTTGGAACAGGCCAATGGCCTGTCCAGTCCAGCACTCTGTGTCACACAGTGACCCAAACCAGGTGTCATCAGGAGGACCATCAGCCCCAAAACCAAGGTTGCATCAGGAGGTCCACCAATGGGGCCTGAAGCCTTCCCACTCTTGCCCTCCAAGCACCAAGAATACAGAGCGTTACTGCCCCGTACATAGTGTTCCACCTATGCCTTGTGGCTAACAAAACACTCATTGATTTCTGACAGGATTTTATTTGGTGTGCCTGAGGTACTGGGTGAAAGTGACAGAAAAAATTCCCTGTGGTCACCCTTCCAAGCTGACCTTGACTGGTTCCTCACATTTATTTACGACTTCTGCTTCAGAGCCAGTTTGGTGTAGTGGTTAAGTGCGTGGATTCTTATCTGGGAGAACCAGGTTTCATTCTCTACTCCTCTACACACACCTGCTGGAATGGCCTTGGGTCAGCCATAGCTATCGTAGGAGTTGTCCTTGAAAGGGTAGCTGCTGTGTAAGAGCTCTCTCAGCCCCACCTACCTCACAGGGTGCCTGTTGTGGGGGGGCGGGGATGGTAAAAAGGAGATTGTGACCGCTCTGAGACTCTGAGATTCAGGGTATAGGGCAGGATATAAATCCAATATCTTCTTCTTCTTCTGTCTATCCAACCCCCTCATGAAGCCGTCTGTGCTTGTAGCTGCGACCACTGCCTCCAGCATTGAGTTCCAGGTATCGTTGGGTGAAGAAGGACTTCCTTTTCTCAGATGACTGGCAAACTGGCATGAATGGGGCGTGACTGCGTGAGGCCAGAATTATGTTATCTTCGGCATATCAATGGCTAAGGATCCATAAAAACAAAAAAGGCCTCTTCCCTTTAATAACTCAAGACCCCTATAGGCCAAGGTGGCTGCAGTTGGTCAGAAGCAACTTAGAAAGTGTAGGATTCTCACTTGAAAACCTCTTGGCGCAGAGCTATGCCAAAGCAAAAAGTATTATCAAACAAAGAATCTGCGATATAGAGAGACAAAGGGATCTAGAACAGGCCCCCTCTTTTTTAGCAGCTACTGAGACCAAATATGTTATGAGGACGGCCAAGTACTTTTTTTATTTGGAGGTACCAGCCCACAGAAGAGCCTTTACGTTGGCTCGATGCGCAGCCATGCCCTCAAAGGTGCTAGAAGGGAAATATAGAAAAGTCCCGTATGAAGACCGACGCTGTCCTTGTGCTATGGGAGAGGTGGAGTCGATGACTCATATGTTTTTTCGATGCCCTTTCCTTACCTGAAGATGGTATATCCCAGTGAGGAGGTGACCCCTAGCCCTGGGGGTTCTGACAGTGCTGAATCCACTACCGTGTATTTCCATGGTTCTGTATTTTTGTCTTTGTTTAATACATGTTATTATCTATGTTGGCCGTCTGGCTAATTGCTCTGTGAATACAACCTGGTATTACATATAGTTATTGGTTTCCTCGTACATGTTTTGAGGGGTGATTTTTTTTTTTTTGATGATTTAAATTAGAGCATGGGAAAACAGGGGTGCTTGAATTGAACGCTTCTACTCTCCATTCCCACCCCCCACCGAAGAATAGCGCTGGTTGGGAAAAGGTTTAACGTTTCTCATGCCCTTAAGAATTTCTAACACGGGGCTCTCTGCCCTTCTAGCAAAGGAGAAATACAATTTGGGTTCGTTTTAGCTGTTGAAAGGGGCATGACAGGAACTGTTGTTTAGGGTCTGTACACAGAGGCATTATCATGTGATGCATGAGGTGGATTCTGAACTGGCAGATACATACCATGTACCTGTCAAGCCCAAAGGGACCACAGAATCCTTTCCTGTGTTGCGCCAGGCTGGTATGACTCCGACTCCACAATATCCTAGAAGAGATCACTGTTGTGATGGGAACTTGGAACGATTTGTCACTGGCTGTGCGTGCCAGTTGCTGTTTCCTCCTCCTGCCCACATCCCTGGCGGTAATCTGATCAGCTAAAGAACTGGCAGAATTAATGTCTGGCTTGCAAGCGTGCCAGTCGCTGGAGGAAGCTAACATGCAGAGGTACCTCTCTGCAGCCTACAAGGATACAAAGACTATAAAGTCTCTGGTGCAGTGTAACTACGAGGTGATTACGCCCAATCACGTACATTTCTCGTTCTTTGAAGTGCAGTTAAAAACGTTCAAGTGCACTTGAACTAACTATTTTAAAAACAGCAATAGTTGTTCTGCAGAAATCCACTGCGCTCTGAACAAAATGGAATTAAATGGAATTAATCTTTTGAGTTTCAGTTTTCACATTTTCCAAAGGTGTTGCAACATGGCTTCATCTTGGGTTTTCACTGGCTGGCATAAGCATTTTATAAGGAAATTTTGTCCAGTTGTTGCCATCTAGGGTAAACTTAGTGCAAATAGCAGACTCCTTTCTTCAGAGTTAAGAGCTAATGGATAGATCCGTGTGGGTCTGAAGATTATCAGATTCGGGAATATTTATCAGATTCAGGAATAGCAAGCTTAGTTTATATGGTTACTGTTTAACATAACAAAGATGTTTTAACAGATGCAAAGACCAAACATCTTCATTATGCTAAATGCTAAATCATTATTTAGTTGTTGTAGATTTTCTGGGATGTATGGCCATGGTCTTGGCATAGTAGTTCCTGACGTTTCGCCAGCAGCTGTGACTGGCATCTTCAGAGGTATAACACAGAAAGATAGAGTTCTCTCTGTATCAAAGTGAGAGGAAAGAAAAAGAAAATGGTAGGAATTTATATCTACTCAGGAAGGTGGGGTAGGGCTCACATCTTGTAGGAATTTCCCAGGCTGTGACATGTTAATGGAGGAACTTCCCTGAGGAGGTTCTTTTGTATATGGTGCTTTCCTGGGGAAGTTCTTTGCATATGGAGCTTTCCTGAGGAGGTTCTTTTGTATATGGAGCTTTCCTGAGGAGGTTCTTTTGTATATGGAGCTTTCCTGAGGAGGTTCTTTGCATATGGAGCTTTCCTTAGGAAGTTCTTTGCATATGGAATGGCTGTTGGAATTCAAATCTTATCTGTAGTGCTGTTGTAAGCTGTAGAGCATTTTGTGTTTTTCAGGACTGGAAACCATTTTCATTTTTAAGCACTCTTTATTCCTGTTAGATCCTAATTTACTGTCCACCTCTGTCTATATTTATGGACTGGCAAATTCCATTTCAATGTATCTGAGGAAGTGTGCATGCACATGAAAGCTCATAGAGTGTGACTAAAACTTTATTGGTCTTAGAGATGCCACTGGACTCATACTTTGTGCAAAAGCGTCAGGTGGTCCTCACCATTGCTGGTTTCTTACAAGTCATAAAAACATCAGAGAAGCCATCTTGGATCAGGCCAGTGGCCCATCCTGTTCAACAGAGAGCCAGTTTGGTGTAGTGGTTAAGTGTGCGGACTCTTATCTGAGAGAACCGGGTTTGATTCCCCACTCCTCCACTTGCAGCTGCTGGAATGGCCTTGGGTCAGCCATAGCTCTGGCGGAGGATGTCCTTGAAAGGGTACCTTTTGGAAGATTTCTCTCAGCCCCACCCACCTCACAGGGTGTCTGTTGTGGGGGAAGAAGATATAGGAGATTGTAAGCCGCTCTGAGTCTCTGATTGTGAGAGAAGGGCGGGGTATAAATCTGCAGTCTTCTTCTTCACTACGTGATTTTTGTATTTTTTTAATGTGTCATGTTAATACTTATGTTTTGCTATTTCTGACTGGATATCCAAGGCATGCAAGGTTGGTATATTATATAACATATCAGAATCTCTAGTGCAGAAAGATACAGATGTATACAAGTCAAAGTTTGCTTCAGAATGGTTTTCTTTTTCTGGAATTTTCTTTCAGCATAGATATGATAATAGTTTGATAAAATACAACAGCAGAAACAAACATTGGAAAGGAAACTTATAATATACAAAAACTTAAAAGTAAGATGCTTTTGTTCTGTATCTGAAGTAATACTGTATTTTTTGTTTGTTCATAATTTTAAATAACAGCTATTTTACAAAATACTTATGGTTTGCATCACAATTGCTTCTGATTTATGGTTGGTTCCAGAGATTTCTAACAAGTCATAAGAACATCAGAGAAGCCATGTCAGATCAGGACAGTGGCCCATCCTGTCCAACACTCTGTGTCACACGGCGGCCAAAACCCAGGGGCCATCAGGAGGTCCATCAGCAGGGCCAGAACTCCAGAAGCCCTCTCACTGTTGCCCCCAGGAACCAAAAATGCAGAGCATCACTACTCCAGACATAATAACAGAAGAGAAGCCATGTTGGATCAGGCCAATGGCCCATCCAGCCAACACTCTTTGTCACACATTGGCCAAAACCCAGGTGCCCTCAGGAGGTCCATCAATGGGGCCAGAACTCCAGAAGTTTTCCCACCCTTGCCCCCCCACGCACCAGGAATGCCTCCAACCCTACCGCACTGTCTACTAGACATCTCATCCTGTTGATTGTTTTGGACTTATCCCACATAATCCACCTTGAGTCCCTGTGAGATGGACGGACTATAAATAACACCAGTAAGGACACAAACTGGTTGAAGAACATGCAGAGACATCTGCTCAGGGATCCCGGGGATCACACGTGGTAGATCATGAGCATCACCACTAACTTCTGGGTAAATAAACACTGATTTATGAGGATATGTGGATAGCACCGGGCTGCAGAAGGCAGTTTTACACTCCTTGCCTTTTTTTTTTTAATGTAAAGATCAGATGCCACCAGCACCCAACCCATCTTTCTACACGGGACAATTGTGTGTGTGTGTGTCTATGTATTTTGCTATTATGACTAGTATGGCCCTTTCTTAATTTCTTGCTTTCCAGTTTAGCTTTGCTGTAGCTTCCTTGGAAGTGCATGTGGTGGAATTCTCTTCTGAGAAAAGGCACTGAGCTACAATCTCCTGGTACAGGGGTTTTTTATATATATATATATAACTCCTTTGCATATTAGGCCACACACCCCTGATGCAGCCAATCCTCTAAGAGCTTACATGGCTCTTCTTACATGGCCTACCGTAAGCTCCAGGAGGACTGGCTCCATCAGGGGTGTGGCCTAATATGCAAAAACAGTTCCTGCTACAAAAGAAGCCCTGCTCTCGTGCAGTGAATTCCAGCAGGGGCAAAGCCCCTCTTGGGCAGAGTGGGGCTGACTTCTGAGTAAACCAGCCCACGCTTGTGCTTTGCAGGGCTTGGGTGCTTCAGCAGGTGCACTCAGAAGGAAAGCTGCCTGGCTTCTGCCGTAGGCCCGCCTGAAGCACCAGGGCAAGGGTGCAAAAATGCACAGGATCGGATGCTGAGTTGCCTGAATCCCGTGCACAGAGTCTCTTGGGAGGAAGCCTCTTGCATGTAGGTGAGGCTTACCTCTGCATAAAGCAGCCTAACGGGTGCCTAAGGGCCAGAGCAGGGGTGGCCAAACTGTGGCTCCGGAACCACATGTGGCTCTTTCACATATATTGTGGGGCTGTTGAAACCCCCACTGCCCCATCGGTTGGCTTGGAGAAGACATTTCTCTCTTTAAATCGCTCCTCCAAGTCAAGGCAGCTGGCGGCTTGGAGAATGCATTTAAAGTTAAGGTTGCTTTCTTTCCACCTCCCTCCCCATCTGTTTTCCTCCCTCCCTTCCTCCTTACTCTTAGATGGACTCTTTTATCTCTTTTTTAAAAAGTTAAAGTTGCTTTCTTTCCACCTCTCTCCCCATTTATTTTCCTTCCTCCCTTCTGTCAGATGGACTCTATCTCTTTTTAAAAGTTAAAGTTGCTTTCTTTCTACCTCCCTCCCCATCTGTTTTCCTCCCTCCCTCCCTTCCTCCTTACTCTTAGATGGACTCTTTTATCTCTTTTTTAAAAAGTTAAAGTTGCTTTCTTTCCACCTCTCTCCCCGTCTATCTTCCTTCCTTCCTTCCTTCCTTCCTTCCTTCCTTCCTTCCTTCCTTCCTTCCTTCTTACTGTCAGATGGACTCTATCTCTTTTTAAAAGTTAAAGTTGCTTTCTTTCTACCTCTCCATCCCCGTCTCTTTTCCTCCCTCCCTTCCTTTCAGCTCTCAAACATCTGGCGTTTATTCTGTTATCTCTTCCGTGAAGCAAGTTTGGCCACCGCTGGGGGCCAGACTGTGGGGGGTGGGGGGTGGCCTCCACTCTTCCTAGAAGAAGGGCTGTCCCCTCCGGGAGGGGAGATCGGGGTGTGTGAGTTTCTGGCCCGGCCCAGCCTGCCTCCCCTCCCTCTCCCCAGATGCTTTAATTACATTCCCAAATTCAAATCCGCTGCCATTTGATCCCCGCCGGGAGAGGAGGGTATTTATAGCCGAGCTCTCTCTCTCTCTCTCGCTGCCTGTTGGATTGGACAAGTGGCTTTCGGGGGGTCGGCCGCCGGGCATTGCAAGCCTGGCTTTTTGCCCCCTCCAGCACGAAGGCAGCCCGAGGCTGCTTTTCCAAGCCCCCCCCCCCTTCTCCTCCTTCCCACCCTCCCCCTTGCAATTGCATCTCCAGCCTTTTGCATGCAGCTCCTCCTCTCCCCTCCCAGGCAGCTCCACGTGCCTTGAAGCCTCCTGCTCTCCCTCCCTCCCGCATGCCGCTCTCCAGCCGCCAGCCTTTGCAAGAGAAGCCCCTGCCCAGCTAGAGTCCTTTTTGGGGGGGATCCAGCTGCGGCTCCCCAGCCCCCAGCCCATGCCTGCCTTTGGAGAGCAGGCGAGATGAAGCGGCTTCCCAAGCGGTTGGGGACGGTGGGTGGGGGCTGCCGGTCCCGCTTTTTGACCGGGGCTCCCGGGAAGTGCAAAGAGATTCCCTTCTCCCCAATCCCTCGGTTGGCTTTCTCGGAGCCCTCTCCGCTGAGCCGTTGCTGACCTCCACCCCCCACCGCCTGCTCCTCTCCTGCCCAGAGCTGGCTTCTCATGGAACTGCCAAGATGTTCGTGTCCAGGTTGCTGGATTTCCAGAAGACCAGATATGCAAGGTAAAAAGTCTCTCTTTTGTAAGATCGGGGAGGGGGGTGGGTGGGAAATGAGCCCTGGGAGTCTGTTTGCTGCAAAATAGTCCAGAAGCCATGTTCCCTCTGAGGCCATGGAGTTTTGTGAGCAAAAATCCTACTTTGTGAGCTACTGGGATTAAAGTTGTGAGCTGCTCCATACATTATGGTGCTCTGGGGCCATTTTTCCTGAGCTAAGACAAAAAGGTGGGAGATGGAGGCTAAAAATCTGTGAGCTAGCTCACGCTAACTCAGCTTAGAGGGAACACCGTTTGGGAACACCTTTAAGGCTAACCAGGAGTCATTGGGTAGAAAAAGAGGTGCCGGAGCTCATGGGCACAATTCATGGGCATAACTCCTGTGTGCCCTCCCGCATACCCCTGACATCCCCGGAAGGTGTACTCAATTAAATCGCTCAGCATCTGCCTTCCAATGCTTCTTGAGTTAGAATTGTCGTAAGAAAACTTTACTCCCCTCAGACTTTTCAAATGACTTTTTCCTCTGTGGCCGCAGCAGCACGAGGAAGATTTCTGTCTGTTTCTTTCTGCGTTTTGCTTATTTCCACATTTTTTTTGTGAGGAAAAATGTTAGAAAAATGAGGCCTTAGGCGAACCAATTTTATTGTCGCTTAAGCTTTTGAGAAACACGGCACTCTTCGTGCATCTGACGAAGAGAGCTGTGTTTCTCAGAAGCTTAGGCTACAATCCGGCTTCATTTTGAGCAGGAGAGCTGTGTTTCTCAGCAGCTTAGGCTACAATCCGGCTTCATTTTGAGCAGGAGCTCACAGGAGCGGAGTTCCGGAACCTCAAAATGTTATTGTGCTCTTTTTTTCTTAAACCCCCCCCCCCCCCCCGAAATAGTGGCTTCCAGTCTCCATGGTTCAAACCCCCTGGGAGAATTTTGCTGAACGATAAGATTTGGCAAACTTTCCAATATTCTTTCCCTCAAAAAATGGGGGAAAGAACCAAAACATAGAAAGCAGGCAGGTGGAAATTTCCTCATGCCACTGTGGCCACAGAGGAGAAAGTCATTTAAAAAGTATGAGGGGAGTCAGGTTTTATGATGACCATTATGATTCAAGAAGCATTTGAAGGTAGATGCTGAGCTGATATAATTCAGTACACCTTCCGGTGATGTCAGGTTGTGTGTGGCGTATGCAAAAGAGTTGTGCTAATGAGTTATGGTACCTCTTTTTCTACAAAATCACCCCTGGCTACAATAAAATGTGTTAGTCTTAAAGGTGTTCCTGGACTCTCTCTCTCTTTCTCTGTGTCTCTCTCTCTCAAAAAGGCTTTTCTCCCCTGGATTTTCTCGTCATGGCAACAGTGACTTCCGTTGCGCAGGCGACTTAAAAGTGTTTCACTTGCGTTCGATCAAATTTGAAAGCCTGGATTTGCTCCCTGGGGCTGCTTTGTTCCGCGTTTGTGTTTAGAGGTTCTTTTCTTATTTTGGATTTTCTCCTTCTTGTGGCTTGCCCTTACAACAATCCTACAAGGTAGGCTAGGGGTTATGTATCGCAGGTGGGCCGAGGCTGTTTGGAGAGCGGCTGGGGTGAAGTTTGGGGCTACTCTTGCAGCGGAGCAACCGGTGGGTGCTTAGGCGATTGGAGAACACAGGGAGGCAAAGAGTTCATAGAATCCTAGAGCTGGAAGGAACCTCCAGGGACATCTAGTCCAACCCCCTGCACAATGCAGGACATTCACAAATCCCTCCCTCTGCAAACACCTCCAGTGACCCCTGCTCCATGCCCAGAAGGTGGCAAAAGTAAAACCCCCTCCAAGATCCCTGGGCAAACTGGCCTGCAGAAAAACTGCTTCCTGATCCCAAAGTGGCCATCAGCATTTCCCTGGGTGTGTAAGAAAGGTCCACGAGAGCTAAGCCCTGATGCAGCCCTTCCTGCCCTCCTCTCACGCTCTGCCCAATTCACAGGATCTTCATTGCTGTCGGAGGGACCTCTAGCCTCTGCTTGAAAACCTCCAAGGAAGGAGAGCCCACCGCCTCTCGAAGAAGCCTGTTCCACTGAACATATGAACATATGAAGCTGCCTTATACTGAATCAGACCCTCGGTCCATCCAAGTCAGTATTGTCTTCTCAGACTGGCAGTGGCTCTCCAGGGTCTCAAGCTGAGGTTTTTCACACCTATTTGCCTGGACCCTTTTTTGGAGATGCCAGGGATTGAACCTGGGACCTTCTGCTTCCCAAGCAGATGCTCTACCACTGAGCCACCGTCCCTCCTCCACCGTCCCACTGAGGAACCGCTCTGTCAGGAAGTTCTTCCTAATGTTTAGCCAGGAACTCTTTTGATTCCATTTCAACCCGTGGGTTCTGGTGCAGCTTTCTGGGGCACAAGGCTTGCCCTAGACCAGGGGTGTCAAACATGCCGTTTGGGGGCTGAATCAGGCCCCCGGAAGTCTCCTATCAGGCCCCCAAGCAACTGGCTGTCATCTGCTTCCTTCTCCCTATATCTTGCTTCCTTCTGCATCACAGCTTTCTTTGCAAGGATTGCTCAATTGCGCAGGAGCTACAGAGCAAAACCTTTATTTTCTCCATTGGCTGAGGCTCCTCCCTTGAAGAGGAATAGCTTGCTTTGCCAAGCTCTCTCAGTTGCACAGCAGAGCTACTGAGCCAAGCCTCTCTCTATTGGCTGAGGCTCCCCCCCCCCCCCGAGACCCTGGGGAAGGAAGGAAAGAGTCAGAGCTTCCTTTCCTCAGTTCCCTGGATCCCACAGAAGAGATACAAAGAAAGCATCCTTAAGACCAATGAGTGCTAACGTTTTAAGCATGTTTTAAGTTTTTTTTTTAAAGAATACATTTGTGTTTGTGTCCTTTATAAAATTTATATCACTCTGCTAAAAAAAAAATGTAAAAGTTGTGTGCAAGCACCAATTGTTTCCGACTCTGGGGTGACGTTGCTTTCACGTTTTCATGGCAGACTTTTTACGGGGTGGTTTGCCATTGCCTTCCCCAGTCATCTACACTTCCCCCCCCCCCCCAAGCAAGCTGGGTCCTCATTTGACCGACCTCAGAAGGATGGAAGGCTGAGTCAACCTAGAGCCAGCTACCTGAACAGCTTCCACTGGGATTGAACTCAGGTCATGAGCAGAGGGCTCCGACTGCAGTACTACAGCGTTACCACTCTACACCACGGGGTTCCTGGGGGAGGGATAGGTAGAAAGAAAGCAACTTTAACTTTAAATGCATTCTCCAAGCTACTGGCTGGCTTGACTTAGAGAAGCGATTTAAAGAGACAAAGGCCTTCTCCAAGCCGGCCAATAGGGCAGTGGGGGCTTCAAGAGCCACACCATATGTGTGAAAGAGCCGCAGGTGACTCTCAAGCCACAGTTTGGCCACCCCTGGTTCAGTGCAAGCACGCTCCCCCTTTGTTTCTGTTCCTCTTTTGTTGAGAGGAACTTATCAACTTTCCTTAATTCTCCATCTGGGGTGTGACGGGAGAAATGGTGTCTCTCTGGCAGTCTTCAACACGCCGGCGAAGATGCCACGGGGTGGCCCAGGGTGCTGAGGATAAAATCCACAGGGGCTTCACAAGGAAGAAAAGAAAAGCAACCTTTGGGTGGTGCCCAGTGTTCCCTCCAAGCTGCAGAGTCTTGTGAGCAAAAATTCTACTTGGTGAGCTACTAGTATTCAAGTTGTGAGCGACTGGCGTGAAAGTGGTGAGCGACTGCATCAGTTAGTGTGCTCTGGGGCCCTTTTTCCTGAGCTAAGACAAAAAGGTGTGAGCTGGAGGCTAAAAAAACCTGTGAGCTAGCTCACCCTAACTCAGCTTAGAGGGAACGCTGGTGGTGTGCTACCAGTGACTGACCAGTATAACAAGCACATTTAGAGGTGTGTCCCCTTGGCTTATAAGAGCCCCGTGGCACAGAGTGTTAAAGCTGCAGGACTGCAGTCCTAAGCTCTGCTCACGACCTGAGTTCGATCCCCGTGGAAGCTGGGTTTTCAGGTAGCCGGCTCAAGGTTGACTCAGCCTTCCATCCTTCCGCGATTGGCAAAATGAGTGCCCAGCTTGCTGTGGGGAAAGTGTAGATGACTGGGAAGGCAATGGCAAACCACCCGTAGAAAGTCTGCCGTGAAAACGTTGTGAAAGCAACGTCACCCCAGAGTCGGAAACGAATGGTGCTTACACAGCGGACCCTTCTTTTCCCCTTGGCTTGGCCACAGACCTCCTAATGGCTCTGGCCAGGGAACATACACAAACCCCACAAATTTGGGGAACAGTGTCTCTTTCGGGGCTTTTCCCTTTTTTGAGCAGGAATGTACAGGAACACAGTTCTAGCTGGTTAGTGGCAGGGGGTGTGGCCTAATGTGCAATGAGTTCTACTGGCTTTTCCCTACAAAAATGCCCTGCGTGAACGTGGTGATGTCAGGGGTGTGGCCTAAGTATGCAAATGAGTTCTCCTGGGCCTTTTCCTACAAAAACACCCATGCGTGAAACAGTGGTGATGTAAGGGGGTGTGGCCTAAGTATGCAAATGAGTTCCTCCTGGGCCTTTTTCATACAAAAACACCTGCGTGAAACAGTGGTGATGTCAGGGGGTTGTGGCCTAAGCATGCTAATGAGTTCCTGCTGGCTTTTCCCTACAAAACGCCCTGTGTGAAACAGTGGTGATGTCAGGGGTGTGTGGCTTAATATGCAAATAAGTTCCGGCTAGGCTTCTTCTACCAAAAAAGCCCTGGTCTCTTTCCCTCCAACCAAAACTGATTCTGGCTTCTAGGGGTGGGGGAGGAGACAGTAGGGTTCTGAACTTAATGACTTGTCAGGAGACCAGAGAGCTTTGATTCTGTTGTCAGGGTGCACTTGAAGAAGCACTGAGGTCTGCTAAGCAGCCTAGTTCGAGCATCCCTGCCTACTTCCCTCCTTCCTCAATCTCCTCACTCCTACTTTCCAGTCTATCAACACTCCTCGCCTTCTCACCTCTCCATCATCACCTTCTCTCATCATTCACCTCCCATCCCTCTCCCTCCCACACCTTCCTCCTTCCTCTCTCCTTCCTCCCTCACATCTCCTTCCCCTCTCCACTCCCACCCTTCCTCCCCTCTCTCCCTCCCTCCCACTCTCCCTCCATTCCTCCCTCCCTCCCTCCTCTCTCTCTCCTCCCTCCCTTCTCTCCCTCTCCCTCCCTCCCTTCCTTCTCTCCCTCTCCTTCCCTCCCTTCCTCCCTCTCTCCCTCCCTTCCCTCTCTCCCTCTCCCTCCTCCCTTCCTCCCTCTCCCTCACCTTCCCTCCCTTCCTCCCTCTCTCCCCTCCCTTCCTCTCCCTCTCCCTCCCTCCCTCCTTCCTCCCTCTCTCCCTCCTCCCAACTTGTTGATGTTTGAAGCTGTTATAATTGCTGTTTAGAAATAGGAAAGAACTGCCAAAAATCAGAAGGCATTTTCTCTGATGAATCAGCACGAGCACTAGCACTTTAACCTGTCCCACAGAAGCGTGTGGCGAAGATACTGAAGTGGTAAATAAGCGACTGAAGCCGGAAACTGACACACTTATGTGTGACTGAATGAATGGAGAATTTGGTTGTTATAACTTATGTTTGATTGTTAGAGTTTATTGTGATAGTTATGAAATATATATAATATTGGGATATGTATTCTAACTTTGGACTGTTTCACTTTTAAGATACTTTTGGAATTAGGTTCAATAGTAGTAATTTTTAGTGCATGATACTTTTAATTTTCCGCAGTATTTTTGGGTTGTCCGGGCCTCCGATTGAAGCCTGGGGATCCCCAGAATAACGGCTCATCTCCAGACTATAGAGATCAGTTCCCCTGGAGAAAATGGCCGCTTTCGAGGGGGGGACTCTCTGGCATTGTTACCTCTCTGTCCACCCCCAGGCTCCACCCCCAAATCTCCAGGAGTTTTCCAGCCTGGAGTTGGCAACCCTATCCCCATCTCCCCCTCATGGCTGGAGGAACCTGGCTCCCCTAGAGGGCACGGAGTTAAAATATTATTGCTGTGCACAGAATCGTGACCACAACAATCTTTTGGATGGTTTTGTAGATTTTTCTTATCTCCAGTGTGGCTTTCCCCAAGGGGGGACCAGCAAAACTCCCACGATAATTTACCAGCCTGCTGATTGCCTTACATTACTTCCCTCGTGGTACAGCCAGCATGTAAAAAGGGTTTGCGAGTCTGGTTTTGTTGTTGTTCCTTTTGTTGTTGTTTTTTTGGCAAGCTTTGCCACAACCTCCGCTCTGAAAAGGAGAATGCAGCAGACATCTCTTGTGGAGACAGACAAGGGCCGCAGCGGAAAGAGACCGAAGGCGTGCATGCAAAACAGCACTGGCTGTGAATTGGGGGTCCCGATTTTGCAGTGGAATGCCCTTGCTGGCTGTGAATTGGGGGTCCCGATTTTGCAGTGGAATGCCCTTGGAGTAGGCATGGGTGCCCAGGTCAGAATGCTGCCCCCCTTGCAATGGGAGAAACAGCAGCCCCCGCATGCAAAGCAGGCAACAGGTAGCTACGTCTGTCTGCCTAGAACAGGGATGGCCAAACTGTGGCTTGGGAGCCACATATGGTTCTTGCTCACGTATTGTGTGGCTTTTGAAGCCCCCACTGCACTCTTGGCTGGCTTGGAGAAGGCATTTGTCTCTTTAAACCCTTTCTCCAAGCCAGCTGGAGGCTTGGAGAATGCATTTAAAGTTAAAACTGCTTTCTTTCCACCTCCCTTCCCCTCCCCATCTGTCTTCCTTCCTTCGTTCCTTCCTTCCGTCTTGCAGCAGTCAAACATCTGTCATTCATGATTTGGGGCTCTATCTGACAGTCATATCTTGTGACTCTCAAACATCTGGCATTTAGAAGAAGAAGAAGATGATATTGGATTTATATCCCGCCCTCCACTCCGAAGAGTCTCAGAGCAGCTCACAATCTCCTTTACCTTCCTCCCCCATAACAGACATCCTGTGAGGTGGGTGGGGCTGGAGAGGGCTCTCACAGCAGCTGCCCTTTCAAGGACAACCTCTGCCAGAGCTCTGGCTGACCCAAGGCCATGCCAGCAGGTGCAAGTGGAGGAGTGGGGAATCAAACCCGGTTCTCCCAGATAAGAGTCCGCACACTTAACCTCTACACCAAACTGGCTCTCCAGTTTATTTTTGTGGCTCTTTTGTCAAGCGAATTTGGCCTAGAATCACAACAAGCTGAAACTTTTTCTGCATGGGTCTGCCTTTGAAGATGGCCACAGCTCAAAGTTCTGATTGCATCCATGGGGAAGGGTACACTGCATACTTGGAGATGAGTGTTCGGCTGAGTGTGGGGGGGCGGGGTGCTAAATACAGGTGGGCATGGAATGTTCTCCAACATTTCAAGATTTGCTCTGGAAGTTGCCTATTCCACCCAGCCCAATTACTTCTAAGTTTATTGCAGGGAGATTTGTTTGACGAAATTGTTTAATTGTGGAGTTAAATTTGTGTTGTCCTGTTATGTGCCCTGGAGCAGGTATCTGGAGAGGCGATCTATAAATTTGGATAAAATATTCATTTCTCAAGACGCCTGCATTGGTCTGCAAGAGGATTCACTGCTGTGTCTCAGAGTTGCGAGCTACAGTTTCAGAAAAACCTAGAGATCTGGGGAGTGGAGCTTGAAGAGGGCAGATTTTGGAGTGGGACCTCAGAAGGGGTATAACGGCATAGAAACCACCTGCCAAAGCCGCCATTTTCTCCAGAGGAGAAAATCTTGGTCCTAGAGAGATCAATTGTAATCGCAGGAGATCTCCAGGTGCCAGCTGGAGGCTGGCAACCTAACCTCAGCACTTTCCCTTCCTTCTGTGTTTTCCCAGTTTTAGTTGGTGTCTGTGATGTTGGATGTAATAGCGGGACGCCATTAACAAAGTTGTACGGGTCATCAGGGCGCTTTTTGTAGCAGGAACTCCTTTGCATATTAGGCCACACCCCTCTTCTGTAGCCAATCCTCCAAGAGTTTACAGGGCTCTTAGTAGAGGGCCTACTGTAAGCTCTTGGAGGATTGGCTACATCAGGGGTGTGTGGCCTAATATGCAAAGGAGCTGCTGCTACCAAAAAAGCCCTCGCGGTCACAGTTGCCAGTAGATCTAAAAGTCGCTGTGGGAAGATGGACCAGAGGGCAGCGAGGGCAGGGAAGCGGAAGGCAGTGAGGGCAATGGCTGGAAGGGTGCCAAAAACAGGAACACGAGAAACAACACACACAAACAATTGTTGTCCATGAAACAAAGCGGGTTGTGAACACAGTTCAGCGGCTGTGATGCCTTCTGGCACTCCTAACCGGGTGAGCCTGCGGTGTGAGTCACTTTCCTCTGCAGCGGGGGATTATGGATTACCTTCTACGCTTGTGGGCCCAAATTCAGCCATGACGCAAATGGGGTAGTGGTGTCAATTACTCCCCAAGACAAAGGGGATCGGGTTCCTTCGGCTTTATCTTTCCACCCTCCGGTTAGCAGTTTTTCCTGTTGCTTCCTCCTCTCGGTTTTACCACCTCGGAGAGATAAATTACATTGTTTTGCGTGACCCGAGAGCGTCTGGCACAGTGTAAGTTACGCTGCTTTGCTGGCCGAGTGTCTTTTGTCACACTGTCTTGGGTGTGAAGTGGGTGGCGGAAGTTCATAATCGATGCAATCTGAGCAGAAGTAAGAGGAGGCCCTTCTCTCTCTCCCTGGCTTTGGAGTCTTGGGAACTACACAGGGACTACCGACTTGAAAAATTTCCATTTAAAGTGGCTGAAGTTTACGTTGCAAAGCTCTGAATTGAATCTGGGAGTATTTTAAAGACCGGAAACAAAAACAGGGGATGAAAAATTTAACCCAAAGAAGTAGGGTTGCCAAGGTCCCCTGGCTTCCTCCCCAAATTGCTAGAGCATCCCCACAAGAAACCGAAGGAAGGAAGGAGGGAAGGAAGGAGGGAGGGAAGGAAGGAAGGAAGGAAGGAAGGAAGGAAGGAAGGAAGGAAGGAAGGAGGGGAGGAAGGAAGGAGGGAAGGAGGGAGGGAAGGAAGGAAGGAGGGAGGAAGGAGGGAGGGAGGGAGGAAGGAAGGAAGGAGGGAGGGAGGAAGGAGGGAGGGAAGGAAAGAGGGAAGGAAGGAAGGAGGGAAGGAAGGAGGGAAGGAAGGAAGGAAGGAAAATAGATGGAGGGGGAGGAATTCCTAGACCGTCCCTGCGTGAGATGCCCAGAACTAATTTGCATTTTAGGCCACACCCCCTGATGTCACCATTGTTTCACACAGGGCTTTTTTTGTAGAAAAAGCTCAGCAGGAGCTCATTTGAGTATTAAGCCACACTTCCTGACACCAAGCCACCAGGGAGTGCGTCCCTGTGCGTTCCTGCTCCAAAAAAAGGACCCAGCCTCTAGCCCTGCAGTTTGGTGTAGTGATTAAGAGCATTAAACTCTAATCTGGAGAACTGGGTTTGATTCCTCGCTCTTCCATGTACAGCCACCAGCTGGGTGACCTTGGACCAGTAACAAGTTATCTCAGAGCTCTCTCAGCCCCACCTACCTCACAAGGGGTGTGTTGTGGGGAGAGGAAGGGAAGGAGATTGTAAGCCATGAGAAGGCTTGAAAACCATGGGGTACATTCGGCATCCTTTTGTGCTGTTACGAGAGTTGGTCTGAATCAGGGGTGGCCAAACTTGCTTAACGTAACAAGAGCTGCAAGACATAAACTTCAAGTGTTTGAGAGGAAGGAAGGAAGGAAGGAAGGAAGGAAGGAAGGAAGGAAGGAAGGAAGGAAAATAGATGGAGGGAGGGAGAGGTGGAAACAAAGCAACTTTAATTTTAAATGGATTCTCCAAGCTGCCAGCTGTCTTGGCTTGGAGAAGTAATTTAAAGAGTCAAAGGCCTTCTCCAAGGCAGCCAGCAGGGCAGTGGGGGTTTTGAGAGCCACACAATATGTGTGAAAGAGCCACAAGCTAGACACCCCTGATCTGAATAGTACATGTGGAACACATTGGCAGCTTTTGTGCAGTCAGCAGCAGTGGTAAAATTTGAACTGGGGAGGGTAGACGGGACAAAGGAGCAAGGCAGTCAGTGTTGCATCTTTTTTGGGGGGGAGGGGACCAGTGATGCTGGATAAAAGGGATTCACCGCATCACCTGCTATTTTCACCGGGCCACCCAGTTCTACCAGTGTTGTGACGGACCTGTCCACAGAGACGTGGCGAGTGCGCACTGCACAGGAAATGAGGCAATTAATCGGCCTGCAGCAATCACTTGCTGGAGAGGCCTTGCACCCTCCCTACCAGTTTGGTGCAGTGGTTAAGTGTGCAGACTCTTTATCTGGGAGAACCGGGTTTGATTCCCCACTCCTCCACTTCAAGGTTGTCCTTGAAAGGGCAGCTTCTGGGAGAGCTCTCTCAGCCCCATCCACCTCACAGGGTGTCTGTTGTGGGAGATTGTGAGCCGCTTTGAGACTCTGAGATTCAGAGTGGAGGGCAGGATGTAAATCCAATATCATCATTTTCTTCCTCTTCTTCTTCCTCCTCCACTGGCTTGGCCCCAATTTGGGTGTTTTTCTTCCAGAGCTGGAAGGAGAGCCACATGGAAGACGGAGGGTGGCTGTTTCTCACCTTCCACAAACTGGTGCTCCATATGGGAAGCGTAGGAGAACCGGGATACAAATAACATGAACCAAGGAGCGTTTGCTCTTTAGGGAAACAGGGTACAGCACAGATATTTGCATGCGTGTGTAGGTGTTCCTGGCTCTGCTAAGGAGGCAGAGCTGAGATTATTGCATTAGTCATTTTGTCGTTGCTGCTGCTGTTGGAAAATCCTGAAGAACAGGTGGCAGGAGAATCAGTTTCGGGTCTGAATGCAAGCAGCCTCCCCATCTGAGTGGTACAGAGCCTTCCGAGGACTGTGTATGTTGTTTTCCTGGAGCGCCTTCAGTTGCCGCAGAGACCTGATATGATAGTGCCCGTAATTTTCAAGTGGAAGGGCTGTGGCTCAGTGGAAGAGCCTCTGCTTGGCATGCAGAAGGTCCCAGGTTCAATCCCCAGCATCTCCAGTTAAAGGGATCAGGCAGGAGGTGATGTGAAAGATCTCCTCCTGGGATCTTTCCCCATACACACCTCAGAGAGCGCTACATTCAGGGTCTCAGAATCTCTTTAAGATCCTTGGACTGAAAGAAGCTCGATTGACCAGCGCTAGAGCCAGAGTGTTCTCGGTAATAGCCCCCACTTTGTGGAACGCCCTCCCCGAAAACATCAGGGCCCCGTGGGACCTGCCACAGTTCTGCAGCTCCTGTAAGACCGAACTATTCAAACTCGCCTTTAATGGTTAGGGGGAGGCGGCTATTACCTTCAGCACCGACAATCTCGCTGAACTAATACAATGGAAAGCAGAAGCTTGCCGTCTTGGATTTTTAATATGTATGGAAATGTTTTTTTTATGTATTTAATTTTAATATGTTTGTAAATTGCCAATGTTTTTAAACTGTTGTTAGCCGCCCTGAGTCTGTCGGGGGAGGGCGGGATATAAATCTGATAGATGGATAGATGATAGATAGATGATAGATAGATAGATTGATAGATAGATAGATAGATAGATAGATGATAGATAGATAGATGATAGATAGATAGATGATAGATAGATAGATAGATGGATGATAGATAGATAGATAGATGGATGATAGATAGATAGATGGATGATAGATAGATAGATAGATGATAGATAGATAGATGGATGATAGATAGATGGATGATAGATGGATGGATGATAGATGGATGGATGATGGATGGATGGATGGATAGATAGATAGATAGATAGATAGATAGATAGATAGAATAGCTCCGCTGTATATTGCCTTGGTCAGGCCACACTTGGAATACTGTGTGCAGTTCTGGAGGCCTCACTTCAAAAAAGATGTGGTTCTTGGGAGGGGCAACAGGTTGAGGCCTTCTGGTGTCCTGGCCCCACTGATGGACCTGCTGATGGCACCTGGGGGTTTTTTTTGCCACTGTGTGACACAGAGTGTTGGACTGGATGGGCCACTGGCCTGACCCAACATGGCTTCTCTTATGTGACACAGAGTGTTGGACTAGATGGGCCATTGGCCTGACCCAACATGGCTTCTCTTATGTTCTTATGTGACACAGAGTGTTGGACTGGATGGGCCATTGGCCTGACCCAACATGGCTTCTCTTATGTGACACAGAGTGTTGGACTAGATGGGCCATTGGCCTGACCCAACATGGCTTCTCTTATGTTCTTATGTGACACAGAGTGTTGGACTGGATGGGGCACTGGCCTGATCCAACATGGCTTCTCTTATGTCCTTATGTGACACAGAGTGTTGGACTGGATGGGGCACTGGCCTGATCCAACATGGCTTTTCTTATGTGACACTGAGCGTTGCACTGAATGGCCAATTGGCCTGATCCAACATGGCGTCTCTTATGTTCTTATGTGACACAGAGTGTTGCAATGGATGGGCCAATGGCCTGATCCAACATGGCGTCTCTTATGTTCTTATGTGACACAGAGTGTTGAACTGGGTGGGCCATTGGCCTGATCCAACAGGGCTTCTCTTATGTTCTTATGTGACACAGAGTGTTGAACTGGGTGGGCCATTGGCCTGATCCAGCATGGCTTCTTTTATGTTCTTATGTGACACAGAGTGTTGAACTGGGTGGGCCATTGGCCTGATCCAGCATGGCGTCTCTTATGTTCTTATATGACACAGAGTGTTGAACTGGGTGGGCCATTGGCCTGATCCAGCATGGCTTCTCTTATGTTCTCTTATGTGGACAAAATCAAGTGGGTGCAGAAGAGAGCAACGAGGATGTCCAAGGGCCTGGAGGAAGAACCCTGTGAGGAAAGGCTGAGGGCCTTGGGAATGTTCAGTCTGGAGAAGAGGAGATTGAGGGGAGACATGAGGGCTCTCTTTAAATATCCGAAAGGCTGTCATTTAGAGAAGGGCAAGGAGCTGTTCCGCTTGGCAGCCGAGGGCAGGACCTGAAGCAGTGGGCTCAAATGAAACGCAAAAAGGTACCGGCTGGATATTAGGAAGAAATTTTTTTTTAGTCCAAGTACTTCAGGGGTAGAACCAGCTGCCTAGGGAAGTTGTGAGCTCCCCTTCTTCGGCTGTCTTCAAAACGCAGCTGGATGATGTCGGAGATGCTTTAGGCTGATCCTGCATGGAGCAGGGGGTTGGACTAGATGGTCTGTACAGCCCCTTCCTACTCTTATGATTCTATGACCCTGGAGAGCTGCTGCCAGTTGCCCTCCCCCAAGTATCAAGAAGACAGAGCATCACTGCCCCAGATATAAGAACATCAGAGGAGCCATGCTGGAACAGGCCAGTGGCCTATCCTGTCAGACACTTTGTGTCACACAGTGGCCAAATCCCAGGTGCCATCAGGAGGTCCAGCAGCAGGGCCAAAACTCCAGAAGCCCTCCCACTGTGGCCCCTTCCCAAGCACCCAGGATACAGAGCATCACTGCGTTCCATCTACATTGGGGGTAATAACCACTGATGGGCCTACCACCTTGAAGATGTCCATGCTTGTAGCCACCAATGCTTCTTGTGGCAATGAATTTCACATGCTAATGTCTTTTTGACCCTCATGCATGTTAAGAAGAAGAAGATATTGGATTTATATCCCCCCTCCACTCCGAAGAGTCTCAGAGCGGCTCACAATCTCCTTTACCTTCCTCCCCCACAACAGACACCCTGTGAGGTAGATGAAGATATTGGATTTATATCCCGCCCTCCACTCCAAAGAGTCTCAGAGTGGCTCACAATCTGCTTCAACTTCCTCCCCCACAACAGACACCCTGTGAGGTGGGTGTGGCTGAGAGGGCTCTCACAGCAGCTGCCCTTTCAAGGACAGAGTCTCAGAGCGGCCTACAATCTCCTTTACCTTCCTCCCCCACAACAGACACCCTGTGAGGTGGGTGGGGCTGGAGAGGGCTTTCACAGCAGCTGCCCTTTCAAGGACAACCTCTGCCAGAGCTCTGGCTGACCCAAGGTCATTCCAGCAGGTGCAAGTGGAGGAGTGGGGAATCAAACCCGGTTCTCCCAGATAAGAGTCCGCACACTTAACCACTACACCAAACTGGTTCTCCAACTGTTGGTGGTTCATGTGGCTTAAAGCCTTTAATTCCATATAGTTTGGGGAGGGATGGTGGTTCAGTGGTAGAGCGTCTGCTTGGTAAGCAGAAGGTCCCAGGTTCAGTCCCCGGCATCTCCAACTAAAAAGGGACCAGGCAAATAGGCGTGAAAAACCTCAGCTGGAGGCCCCGGAGAGCCGCTGCCTGTCTGAGTAGACAGTACTGACTTTGATGGACCAAGGGTCTGATTCACTAGAAGGCAGCTTCATATGTTCATGTGTTCATCTCACCCCCACGACTGCAGCTGCTTGCCTGATGGTTCTGCCTGTCTGTCTAGAGCATTTCTATCTTTGAGCATAGGAGAGGACGCTCTTCCAGAAAGCTGAAGGCCTCCATGATAAACTGAGGACCATTCGTGAGCAGGGGAGAGGACTTCTGTCTGTTCCTGCTGGGGTTGCTAGCTCTGGGTTAGGAAATTCCTAGAGAGGTTGGGGATGAAGCCTGGGAAGGAGGAAAGGAGAGGTGGAAAGAAAGCAACTTTAACTTTAAATGTATTCTCCATTTCTCCAACCTGGCTTGGTTTGAAGAAGTGATTTAAAGAGACAAATGCCTTCTGCAAACCAGGCAATCAGGCAATGGGGGCTTTGAGAGCCACACAATCTGTGTGAAAGAGCCACACGCGGGGATCTGCTCGAGGGGATCTGATCTTGGTTGCTTGGAGACCGGTTGTAATTTTGGGAGATCTCCAGCTAACCACCTCATGGTTAGCAACCCGGATCAGGGTGGGTCTTTGAGATGATTCTCACTTTTCAAAAATGCATTCTAAAATTCTCAAGAAGCGGCCTGTTCATAAGTGCAGGAGGATAAGAGAGGATCCTATTGCTAGAACTTGTCACCGGAGTGTTATGGGATTGTAGCTGAATAGGATACACTACAGGCATCTAGCCCTCCCGCTGGTCAGAGATTCACACAGGACGAATTCTTGGCCGTAAGCCACAGGCTTACAGAGCGAGATATGCTGTCCGGTATGACTCAGAGATGTAGTTCTATTACCTAGCATGTTGTTTTGTTATCAAGATGAGAGAACCCAGTGAACAGCTAGGAGAGAAGAAGTGTAGTTTAGTTTAGTTGATTTATATCCCACCCTTCCCCGCCAAAGCAGGCTCAGGGCAGCTCACAAACACAATAGAATAACAATAAAAACAGTTGAATTAAACATTAAAATAAACAATTTAAAACAATTTGGTTTAAATGAAACAATCTGGTGCTAATTCCGTGTGATTTAGGATGGCATTCAGTGTTCTTAGACCTCCAATTGAATCTGATATCATGGCGGTGGAAGAAGAAGAGGAGGAGGAGGAAGGAGGGGGGAGAAAGGAAGGAAGGAGGAGGAATTTATACCCCACCCTTCACTCAGAATCTCAGAGTGGTTTACAATCTCCTTCCCTTCTTCTCCCCACAATAGACACCCGGTGAGGGAGGTGGGGCTGAGGGAGCTCTTTTGAGAACTGCATTTGAGAGAACAGCTTCTCTGGGGAGGTGGAATTTCTTGGAAATGACAATACGGGTTCCTGTCTTCCCTCCTAGGCCTAAAAGAGCCTGGAAAAGCCATGGAGGTTAGGAAGAAGAATAAGACTGTAGATTTATACCCCGCCCTTCTCTCTGAATCAGAGACTCAGAGAGGCTGACAGTCGCCTTTATCTTCTCCCCCCCACAACAGACACCCTGTGAGGTGGGTGGGACTGAGAGAGCTCTCACAGAAGCTGCCCTTTCAAGGACAACCTCTGCCAGAGCTATGACTGACCCAAGGCCATTCCAGCAGTTGTAAGCGGAGGAGTGCGGAATCAAACCCGGTTCTCCCGGATAAGAGTCAACACACTTAACCACACCAAACTGGAACAGGTTGCCTTGGGAGAAACCCGTCTCTCCTCTTCCTAGCCTTCTTCTGCCAGTTGCTCTCACACTTCCCTCCAGGGAGCTTTCTCAGATTTTTGTTCGGGAATCCAATTCTGGGGCCTCAGTATCCTGTGATGCTTGGCCCTGTTGTGAAGGGGAAAATACTTTGTTCAAATTCAGAAGCTCCCTTGCATTGACAATCGTTACGGAATCTTACTAGGCCGGGCTTGCCGTTGGAAGCAAGTGTCTGTGAGCTCCTGTTGCGTTTGAAATGGCTGGGTTTTGAAAACATCGCTCTTACCCTTACACCGAGGGCGATCGTTTCCATTCCGCTTTCCCCAGAGCTCTGTTTCCCTGACAACTCCTGCCTCTGGCAGACGTCTACCGATTTGGGTCCTACTTTCCCCTTTCTCTGTTTTTATTTCTTGGGGGCATCCCCTGGCGTGGTCTGCAAGAAGCTGTCTGAAGAATCCTGATAACACCTCGACACGCGATCGCATTGCAAGCTGAGAAAAAAAACTCGAGAAAATGCAAAGCAATGTGCAAATGAGAGGAAAATGCTTTGAAAAAGAAGCTGAAAGGTTCCCTGCATGCGGTTTCCAGTGTCTTGCAAAACTGGAAGGGAAACATACATGCAAACAGAGCCAAAGGCTGGGACAGTTTGGTGTCGTGGTTAAGTGCACGGACTCTTATCTGGGAGAACCGGGTTTGATCCCCTGCTCCTCCACTTGCAGCTGATGGAATGGCCTTGGGTCAGCCATAGCGCTTGTAGGAGTTGTCCTTGAAAGGGCAGCTGCCGTGAGAGCTCTCTCAGCCCCACCCACCTCACAGGGTGTCTGTTATATGGGGGAAAGGTAAAGGAGATTGTGAGCCGCTCTGAGACTCTGAGATTCAGAGTGAAGGGCGGGGTATAAATCCAATATATCATCCTCATCAATATCATCAATTTCCTGATGCTTGAATAAAAGGAACCATTTTGAACCCTATGGACTGTTTGCTGGGCAAACAGGGGTAGGACTGATACTGCGGCTTACTGGGAGAACACCTGCTTGGCATGCAGAAGGTCCCAGGTTCAATCCCCGGCATCTCCAGTAAGAAAGACCAGGCAGGAGGTGATGTGAAAGCTCTCCGTCTGAGACCCTGGAGAGGGGCTGCCAGTCTGAGTAGACGATACTGACTTTGATGGACTGAGGGTCTGATTCAGTAGAAGGCTGCTTCACATATTCAGTGGGGATGTGTTCAATCCCTTGTTCAGAATTTGGAGTGGGCGCAAATGAAGGTTTTTGGATTTTTTTTAAAGCAGGAATGCACAGGAACACAGTTCCGGCTGGCTTGGCATCAGGGAGTGTGAAGAAGAAGATGATGATGATATTGGATTTATATCCTGCCCTCCACTCCGAAGAGTCTCAGAGCGGCTCACAATCTCTTTGACCTTCCTCCCCCACAACAGACACCCTATGAAGTGGGTGGGGCTGAGAGGGCTCTCATAGCAGCTGCCCTTTCAAGGACAACCTCTGCCAAAGCTATGGCTGGCCCACGGCCATTCCAGCAGCTGCAAGTGGAGGAGTGGGGAATCAAACCTGGTTCTCCCAGATAAGAGTCCGCACACTTAAGCACTACACCAAACTGGCTCTGCTAAACCTTTTTAAAAAGTTCCTGCTAAACCTTTTAAAAAAGCCCTGGGCGAAAGAATGGTGACATCAAGGGGTGTGGCCTAACATGCAAATGAGTTCCTGCTGGGCTATTTCTACTAAAAAAAATCCTGCTCAAATGTGTTCATTCTGGTTTATTTGTAAGGCCCTGTGGAAATCCCAAATCCAGGGAGAGATTTGGACGAGGGGGGTTTTGTAAGCTTCCTTACGAACTGGGGTGACCCAGGACTGAATCCCCACTCTGCCATGATGATCAAGCAGGGCCTTTTTTTTTTGTAGCAGGAACTCCTTTGCATATTAGGCCACACACACCTGATGTAGCCAATCCTCCTGGAGCTTGCAGGGCTGTTAGTCCAGGGCCTACTGTAAGCTCCAGGAGGATTGGTTACATCAGGGGTGTGTGGCCTAATATGCAAAGGAGCTCCTGCTACAAAAATAGTCCTGTGATCAAATATGCACATTATCTCTTTCTTAGCTGAACCTGCCCTAGAGGGCAGTTAGCAAGCACTGTGCATCCGAGCCCTACCTGAACCGTAAAAGTGTTTCCTATTGATAAGAGCAAAGGTACTGATAGCAGCACCTCTTCTTCAAAGTCCTCTGTTTTGCATTTGAGCTGCAAGCGGTTAAACTGCGCCTCTGAGGTCGCAGTACCCGTCTGTTTAGGAACTTCAACCCAAAAGCTGAAGTTAATACAAACAGTTCACCTTTGCTGCTAAAGTCAGCAACATCTTCTGGAACCCTAAAGTTTTTATTGCGCTTAGCTAAATTTTATCAGGTCGGGGAGGGATTTGGGAGTTTTCATGATTGGTTGCCATTTAATTAGACATTGTAAACTACATCGCCTGGATCAAATTCACCCTAGAAGAAGCGAAAACAGGCTACGGAAAAGAGCAAGAATTCAGGAGCGTCTTAAAGACAAAATTTGTGGCAAGGAATGAGTTTTTGGGAATCGCTGCTCATTTTTTCAGATATAGCTAGAATGATTTAATCTGAGGCTACCATACTTTAATGACATTACGGGAAAACCAGAGTCACTGGGAAAGACAAGAATGCAAGGAGAAGTTGATGGAAACAGGAAAAAAGGCAGACCCAACATGAGATGGATGGACTCTGTCAAGGAGACCATGCCCTCAGTTTGCAGGACCAGAACAAAGCAGTTAACAACAGGATATTTTGGAGGTCATTAGTTTGTAGGGTTGTGTGATAAGCGAGAGACACACAAATCTATTGATCCTTGGAGAAAAGAGGGGTACAAACATTTCAATTACATTACAGCATAATCCTAGGAACACTTTCTGGGACTAAGAACGTAAGAGAAGCCATGTTGGATCAGGCCAATGGCCCATCCAGTCCAACACTCTGTATCACACAGTGGCCAAAAAACCCAGGTGCCATCAGGAAGTCCATCAGTGGGGCCAGGACACCAGAAGCTCTCCCACTGTTGCCCCCCCCCCCAAGCACCAAGAATACAGAGCATCACTGCCGAAGACAGAGAGTTCCAACAATACACTGTGGCTAATAGCCACTGATGGACCTCTGCTCCATATGTTGATCCAATCCCCTCTTGAAGCTATCTATGCTTGTAGCTGCCACCATTTCCTGTGGCAGTGAATTCCATGTGTTAATCACCCTTTGGATGAGGAAGTACTTCCTTTTATCCGTTCTAACCCAGCTGCTCAGCAATTTCATTGAATGTCCACGAGTTCTCGTATTGTGAGAAAGGGAGGAAAGTGCTTCTTTCTCTACCTTCTCTGTCCCATACATAATCTTGCAAACCTCTATCATATCACCCCTCCGTCGACATTTCTACAAGCTAATGGGCCCCAAGCGCTTTAACTTTTCTTCACAGGGAAAGTGTTCCAACCCTTGAATCATTCTCTTTTCCCTTTTCTGGGTTTTCCCAACGCAAGGCCTGTGGCAAATCTTGGAACGTTTAGGATGTCCCCCAAGGTTCCTCAGCATGATCATCCAGCTACACGAAGACCAGCGAGGCCAAGTCAGACACTTCAACGACCTCTCGGAGCCCTTCCCAATAGGCACAGGTGTAAAGCAAGGCTGCGTTCTCGCGCCAACTCTCTTTACGATCTTCTTTAGCATGATGCTTCAAAGAGCCACAGTAGATCTAGATGATGACGATGGTGTCTACATCCGCTATCGCACCGATGGCAGCCTGTTCAACCTGAGGCGACTAAAGGCCCACTCCAAGACAATGGAAAAACTCATCCGAGAGCTACTGTTTGCTGATGATGCTGCACTCGTCTCCCACTCGGTATCAACTCTGCAGCATATGACGTCCTGCTTTGCAGAGGCTGCCAAGCTATTCGGCCTAGAAGTTAGTCTGAAGAAGACAGAAGTTCTCCACCAGCCTGCACCCCAGGAAGATTATCACCCTCCCTGCATCACTGTGGGTGAATCAGTTCTGAAGACAGTCCAGCAGTTCAGCTACCTGGGGTGCATCATCTCCTCAGATGCTAAGATCGACAAGGAGATTGACAACAGGCTGGCAAAGGCAAACCGTGCCTTTGGCCGACTGCACAAAAGAGTGTGGAGCAACAAGCATCTGAAAAAAGGCACAAAGATCAATGTTTACAAAGCGGTTGTGATGACAACCCTCATCTACGGCTCCGAATCGTGGGTTTTATACCGTCATCACCTGCGACTCCTCGAGCGCTTTCATCAGCGCTGCCTTCGCACCATCCTCAACATCCACTGGAGTGACTTTGTGACCAACATTGAAATCTGCCTCCATTCCTGAGGACTGGAAGGTAGCAAATGTCACCCCCATCTTTAAAAAAGGTTCCAGAGGAGATCCGGGAAACTACAGGCCAGTCAGTCTGACTTCAATACCGGGAAAGTTGGTAGAAACCATTATCAAGGACAGAATGAGTAGGCACATTGATGAACACGGGTTATTGAGGAAGACTCAGCATGGGTTCTGCAAGGGAAGATCTTGCCTCACTAACCTGTTGCATTTCTTTGAGGGGGTGAACAAACATGTGGACAAAGGAGACCCGATAGATGTTGTTTACCTTGACTTCCAGAAAGCTTTTGATAAAGTTCCTCATCAAAGGCTCCTTAGAAAGCTTGAGAATCATGGAGTAAAAGGACAGGTCCTCTTGTGGATCAAAAACTGGCTGAGTGATAGGAAGCAGAGAGTGAGTATAAATGGGCAGTCTTCGCAGTGGAGGACGGTAAGCAGTGGGGTGCCGCAGGGCTCGGTACTGTTGGAGCAAGAATCTACATAAACCCAGTCTGACAGCTACAGTATGACAGCTGGTGATCTAGCTGCCAGGCTAGGTCACAGTGACCTGATCAGCAGACCGGCTTGAGCCGGCAGAAGCCAAGTGATGCAATCTGCTGAGTCAGCACGGCCAGGATTGGCTGCTTGGACTATATATGATCTGTGTGTGCATCACACAGGTCTCTCCCTGTGAGATGGTGGTTAGGCGAAGCACTTTGTCCGTGGAGGTGATATTGTATAGACTGCACAAGAGAGCACTTGTCGTGTATATATGTTAATACACCTTTTGGCACTAGTTGCACGTGTCTGCCTGATTTTCTTTCCTGAAGCCCTGTGTCGGGCAAGTCATCTCCCTCACTCTGCTACTCCCGCTCCGACAGGGTTATGGGCCCAGCACGCTTCCGCTGCGCGGAGGAGAGAGTTGAGAGTTGAGCTGACTGTGAGTTTGGAAAGAGCCGGAGGCGAGGAACGCCGGTGAAGGACACAGAAGCACCACCGTTCTCTGTTTGAGAGCCAGAGGGACGTCGGCAGCCAGCCGTGAGGAGGAGTCGGCACGATGGCTCAGCAACAGCTTGGAGTAGCCGTTGAGAAGCTCACCTCAGCCAACTACGCGGTGTGGAGCCTGAGAATGCAACACTACCTCAAGCGTGAAGGGCAATGGCTGTTCGTGAGTAACCCCCCTGCTGACTTATCTCCTGCCGAGACTGTGTTATCGGATAAGGCACTGGCCAACATAGGAGATGACCAGCTGGTTTATGTGCGAGGGAAGGACACTCCCAAGGCTGCCTGGGACGCGTTGAGTGCGGTGCATGTTAGCACCACTGCTGGTTCCCTCATGGCCTTGACAAGGAGGATGTTCCGCACCGTTATGCCGGCTGGAGGGTGTGTGAAAGATCACATCAAACGGCTAACGGACTGTTTCGTTGAGCTGGAGGCAAGAGGCAAGACTGTAGCTCCAGACGACAGAGTGTACATTTTGCTGTCGTCGTTGCCACCTGAGTACACTCCCCTGATAACTTCTCTGGAGACGGTGGACGTAGCGACCCTGACCATGGAATACGTCTGTGCCCACCTGCTTGACTTCCAAGAGAGAATTGCGGCCGTGAGCTGTCCGGGGGTGTCGGCCGGGCAGCGTGCTGTTATCGGTGTGTCCGGGAAGACAGCCAAGAATGAGCCAGCTTTTGCTGCTGGCAGGCGTCCGAAGGTGGAGGAAGTGGAGCCGACTGCGTTTGCAGTCCGTCGCTGCTATGGATGCGGGTCGTCGCAGCACCTGCTCCGAGCTTGCCCTGAGAGGGAGAAGAGGCGGGGGCGTGTGCGGCGAGAGCGGAGGACCGCCAGCCCGTGTGAGGAAGCAACCCGGCTGGTCACGTCTGCAGTAGAGAGCACAGGGTCTGCTTGGATTTTAGACTCCGGGGCAACGAGCCATCTCTGCTGCGAGAAGGAGTTGTTGAAAAACATTGACAGTCCTGAGCATAAGTATGTGAGATTGGCTGATGGGACCACTGCCAATTCTGTTTGCTCAGGCAATGTGGAATTTCCTGCACTGAAATGTATGTTGCAAAATGTGTTGTATGTACCCTCACTGCAGTCTAACCTGTTGAGTGTTAGCACACTGTTTGACCAGGGATACCAGGTGAGATTTGAGAAAACCTGCTGCAAAATCCTGGGAGGTGGGGGAAAGTTGCTTGTGACAGGAAAGAGGGAAGGTAAACTGTATGTGGTCCAGAGTGATTGTGCCCAGGTGGCTCAGGTGTCGAATGAGCCTGTGCACAATAATTGTATACATTTGCTCCATAGGAGACTCGGGCACTGCGGATTTAGGGCGTTAAAGAAAACCCTGGAGCTTGTGCCTAGTTTGAAAGTAAATCCTTGCAAATGTTACTTGGATTGCCAGGTCTGCAAGAAGACCAAAAGCAAGGCGTGTGCTGTTGCTAAAGAAAGCTCAAGGGAAAGCACACGAGCCCTGGAACTAGTCCATTTAGACGTTATTGGCCCATTGCCAAAGAGTCTGTCGGGGAGGAGATACTGCTTGGTGGCCACCGACGACCACACGAGGTACGCGTGGGTTTTCACCATGGTGCATAAGTCTGAGGTGTATAAGACATTCACCAAGTGGGTCAAAGCAGTGGAGAGACAATTAGGGGTTAATCTCCTGGCTGTACAAACCGACAGAGGGGGGGAATTCTTATCTAACCAGATGAAACGTTGGCTGGAGAACAAGGGCATCGCCCACCGTCTGACGAACCCGGCAACGCCCCGAGAAAATGGGCATGGGGCTGTATTGCAGAATGTGATGTATTGCATGTTAGAGGATGCACAACTGCCAATGACCTATTGGGCAGAAACCATACATGCAGCTGTTTTTTTGCAAAATAGGGTTTGGTGTAATACTGTGAAAAATGTGCCTTACAGGTTACTGTTGAACAAGACCCCAGATTTGAGTTCTTTAAAAGTCTTTGGGTCACGGGCTCGGGTTGGCATCCACTCCACGAGTAGCGGGGAGGGGGATGTCCGGGCAGAGAGCCTAATTTTTCTGGGCTACAAGCCAAGGGCCAGGTGTTATCGTTTCTGCAATAGCAAAAGCAAGATAACACTTAGTAAGAGTGCCCAGTTCAATGAAGAAAGCAGCTGGCCAAGGTTGCACTCCTTGCAGAAACAATTTGTCCTGCTGCCAAGTAGCGATAACGATGTTGGAGCGCAGCCCAGAACTCCAGCCCAGGAGGTGGCACCCAGTGGGGCTGGAGAAGGTGAGCCGAATGCTGGCACAGAGCCTGACGAGCAGAGTCAGGAGGCAGAGCCTCAAATGCAGGAACTGGAGGTAAAGTGTGAGAGTCAGGAGGTTCAACACCCAATTACAGGGGCAGAGCAACCAGCCCAGGAGGTGGGAACAGAGCAACCCGAAGAAGACAAAGCTGGTCCAAGCACAGGGCCACGGGTGTCTGCCAGGTCCACCAAAGGCCAACGTCCCGCTAGGTACAAGTGTCCCTATGTCACTCTGACTGTCAATCCAGACCCACCCGGATTTGAGGAAATGTTAAAAGAAAAGGCTAAGAAATGGAAAGCCTGGGTGGCAGAATGCGAGGCAAGGGAGAAGGAGGCTGAAGCCAAGCGTCTGAAAGAGCTGGCTGAACAGGAACACGATGATGTGTTTTACAATCATGATGAGTTCCTGAACGAATTCCGGAAAGGGTTCCGAGCTACGTAAATATGAACTGTAATGTTGCTGGTGGACATGTATGTAAACTGTGTAAAGTGTTTTGGTGCACTGGGTTTAAATAGATTAGGAGGTGTGTTGGAGCAAGAATCTACATAAACCCAGTCTGACAGCTACAGTATGACAGCTGGTGATCTAGCTGCCAGGCTAGGTCACAGTGACCTGATCAGCAGACCGGCTTGAGCCGGCAGAAGCCAAGTGATGCAATCTGCTGAGTCAGCACGGCCAGGATTGGCTGCTTGGACTATATATGATCTGTGTGTGCATCACACAGGTCTCTCCCTGTGAGATGGTGGTTAGGCGAAGCACTTTGTCCGTGGAGGTGATATTGTATAGACTGCACAAGAGAGCACTTGTCGTGTATATATGTTAATACACCTTTTGGCACTAGTTGCACGTGTCTGCCTGATTTTCTTTCCTGAAGCCCTGTGTCGGGCAAGTCATCTCCCTCACTCTGCTACTCCCGCTCCGACAGGTACTGGGTCCCATGCTTTTTAACTTGTTCATAAATGATTTAGAGTTCGGAGTGAGCAGTGAAGTGGCCAAGTTTGCGGATGACACTAAATTGTTCAGGGTGGTGAGAACCAGAGAGGATTGTGAGGAACTCCAAAGGGATCTGTTGAGGCTGGGTGAGTGGGCGTCAACGTGGCAGATGCGGTTCAATGTGGCCAAGTGCAAAGTAATGCACATTGGGGCTAAGAATCCCAGCTACAAATACAAGTTGATGGGGTGTGAACTGGCAGAGACTGATCAAGAGAGAGATCTTGGGGTCATGATAGATAACTCACTGAAAGTGTCAAGACAGTGTGCGTTTGCAATAAAAAAGGCCAATGCCATGCTGGGAATTATTAGGAAGGGAATTGAAAACAAATCAGCCAGTATCATAATGCCCCTGTATAAATCGATGGTGCGGTCTCATTTGGAGTACTGTGTGCAGTTCTGGTCGCCGCACCTCAAAAAGGATATTATAGCTTTAGAGAAGGTGCAGAGAAGGGCAACTAGAATGATTAAAGGGCTGGAGCACTTTCCCTATGAAGAAAGGTTGAAACGCTTGGGACTCTTTAGCTTGGAGAAACGTCGACTGCGGGGTGACATGATAGAGGTTTACAAGATAATGCATGGAATGGAGAAAGTAGAGAAAGAAGTACTTTTCTCCCTTTCTCACAATACAAGAACTCGTGGGCATTCGATGAAATTGCTGAGCAGACAGGTTAAGACGGATAAAAGGAAGTACTTCTTCACCCAAAGAGTGATTAACATGTGGAATTCACTGCCACAGGAGGTGGTGGCGGCCACAAGTATAGCCACCTTCAAGAGGGGTTTAGATAAAAATATGGAGCACAGGTCCATCAGTGGCTATTAGCCACAGTGTATGGAGCACAGGTCCATCAGTGGCTATTAGCCACAGTGTATGTGTGTATATAACATTTTTTGCCACTGTGTGACACAGAGTGTTGGACTTGATGGGCCGTTGGCCTGATCCAACATGGCTTCTCTTATGTTCTTATGTTCTTAACACTGAAGTTCTCAAGCGGGCGGAGGTTACCAGCATCGAGGCACTGCTGTTGAAGACGCAGCTGCGCTGGGCAGGGCATATTTCTAGGATGGAAAACCACCGCCTTCCCAAGATTGCCCTGTATGGCAAACTCTCCACCGGCCATCGAAATAGAGGGGCACCAAAGAAGAGGTACAAGGACTCCTTGAAGAAATCCCTTGGCACCTGTCACATCAACCATCACCAGTGGTCTGACCTAGCCTCAGATCGCAAAGCATGGAGGCACACCATCCACCAGCCTGTCTCTTCTTTTGAGAACGCACGCATAGCTGGTCTTGAGGACAAAAGGAGATTGAGGAAGAATCACACTGCTACAGCACCAACCCTAAATCAGACTTTTCCCTGCAGCCACTGTGGCCGGACCTGCCTGTCCCGCATTGGTCTTGTCAGCCACCAGCGAGCCTGCAGCAGACGTGGACTATTGCACCCTTCTTAAATCTTCGTTCGCGAAGCCAAGCCGAGAGAGAATATCTTTTTTGTGGTGTGGTGACCGAGTAGATTGCTCTAACACTGGTCTATTCCAATACTGACGTACAGTTTAACTTCTCAATTTTCAGTTGTTTTCTTAAAATTTGAACATGCTTCACTGTGGAGGAAAGGAAACAAGCTTGTTTGTCCTTAAAACCGGGCACAAACAAGCACAAATTCATCCAGATCTAGGGGTGCAAATGCATCATTTTAACATGACTGAGAGAAATCGGGCATGCGTCAGTCATGGAGTGGGACCCACAAAGTGAGTGAAAAGCTTTTAAAAAGTCCGATGGAGACAAGGAGATGCTTGCTGCCACCTTCTGCTGTTGTGTGAACCTGGAAATCTTGAAACGTCTTGATATCTAGAACAGACATCTTTGGAAGGGCTTCTTTTAGTTCCATGAACTAAATACTGGACTTTTGTCACTCCGTTGTGACTGGGAAGACTGCTTTTGAATTGTCTTCTGTTTATGTTTTTTTTTTGCTACATGCTTTCTATTTGAAGTTCTATGTGCAAGCTTGGTCAGTGCACCACTGACCTCTGCATTACACTGTCTTCTTGTTTAAAATTTATGGTGTCTCTTAGCAGGTTTTTTATTTACACAATCCCCGGTTGGGGGCAGGGGATCCCCTGGTTTGGAGGCCCTCCCCCTGCTTCAGGGTTATCAGAAAGTGGGGGCAGTGGTTGAATGTCCACTTCAGCACTCCATTATACCCTATAGCAGCGGTAGCCAAACTGTGGCTTGGGAGCCACATGTGGCTCTTTCACACATATCGTGTGGCTCAGAAATCTCTTTAAAATGCTCCTCTAAGCCATGCCACATGGCAGCTTGGAGAATGCATTTCAAGTTAAAATTGCTTTATTTTTACCTCTCCCACCCTGCCCCATTGATTTGCCTCCCTCCCTCCTTCCCTCCCTCCCTCCCTCCTTCCCTCCCTCCTTCCCTCCCTCCTTCCCTCCTTCCCTCCTTCCCTCCTTCCCTCCTTCCCTCCTTCCTTCCTTCCTTCCTTCCTTCCTTCCTTCCTTCCTTCCTTCCTTCCTTCCTTCCTTCCTTCCTTCCTTCCTTCCTTCCTTCCCACAAACATTTGACAATCATGTCTTGTGGCTCTCGGACATTTGATGTTCATGTCTTGCAGCTCTCGGACATCTGACATTTATTCCATGTGGCTCTTGTCTTAAGCAAGTTTGACCACCCCTATCCTATAGAGACCGATTCCCATAGGGTATAATGGAGAATCAATGTGTGGGTGTCTGGGGCTCTGGGAGCCCCCCTGTTTTTTGAGGCAGAGGTATCAAATTTTCAGCATAGCATCTAGGGTCTCTCCTCAAAAAAAGCCTCCAAGTTTCAAAAAGATTGGACCAGGGGGTCCATGGTCCCCAAAAGAAGGTGTCCCCATCCTTCATTATTTCCAACAAAGGGAAAGCATTTAAAAGGAACACAATCCCTTTAAATGTGATGGCCAGAACTCCCTTCAGAGTTCGATCATGCTTGTCCCAACCTTTCTCCTGGCTCCACCCCCAAAGTCTCCTGGCTCCGCCCCCAAAATCCTGAGTCAGACCTAGCAACCCTATGTTGTATCAAAGGGGGAACTGGGGCAGGTGCGTCCTAACTGCAGCTAACCCCGCCCCCGTCTCAAATTGTGCTTCAAGTTTCAGATGCCCCCTTTTCCCTTTCTTCATTCGGCTTCTCTTCTCCCCCGTTCCCTCTCAGAATCCATCAGCCCAACATATAAAGCAAAAAACCCCCCCAAAACAAATGCTCCGTCTGCTGGACATTCAACGTCAGGTCTTTCTTTTTGAGCGCAAGCGAGTGACACACAAACACACCCACACAAAGGGAAGGGGATGTGGGAGACTGGCTTTGGCCTTCTCTTTGATTCGGCAAGACAAGCCTCTCTTTGTTTCCAAGTCCAGAAAGCTCGGGGTGGGGTGGGGGCTTGAGACCATTCTTTTGGAAACCTCCCTGGGAAAGACCGGCACAGAAGAGGGTGGTGAGAAGCCCTTCAGTGGCCGTTCACAGCCGGTGCATATTAATGCCACCCAAACCCGCCATCTCTGCTTGGTGAGGCTGCCAACGCTCTGCCTGTCCTTGATGTCTTGAACAGCCGTATGAGGTGCCGGTATTCGCTGGCTTCCCCGTGGATCTCCACGCGGCTGAAAAGTTTCTCTGTGTATTTCCTGCCAATGCAGGCAGAGAGGCAGTGGCTCAGTGGTGGAGCGTCTGCTTGGCATGCAGAAGGGCCCAGGTTCAATCCCTGTAGGGTTGCCAATCCCCAGGTGGGGGCAGCGGATCCCCTGGTTTGGAGGCCCTCCCCCACTTCAGAAAGTGGGGGAGGGAAATGTCTGCCTGGCATTCCATTATTTCCTATGGAGACCAATTCCCACAAGGAATAATGGAGAATTGAACCGCGAGTATCTGGGGCTCGGGGGGGGGCAGTTTTTTTAGGTAGAAGCACCAAATTTGCAGCACAGTATCCACTGCCTCTCTCCAAAATACCCTCCAAGTTTCAAAAGGATTGGACCAAGGGGTCCTATTCTGTGAGCCCCCAAAAAGGTGCCCCATCCTTCATTAATTCCGTTGGAGGGAAGTCATTTAAAAGGTGTGCCGTCCCTCTAAATGCTATGGCCAGAACTCCCTTTGGAGTTCAATTAGGCTTGCCACACCCTTGCTCCTGGCTCCACCCCCAAAGTCCCCAGATATTTCTTGAATTGGACTTGGCAACTCTCTGACATCAGTTAAATGGATCCTCGTTCCTGTGCCTTTGATGGGCAGCCAGTTCCACGGACCGCTTTTCCCTGGCAGTGGAAGACCTGGTGGGCAAAACTTTCCTTGCGCCATGTCTCTGTATTCTAAAAGCACAGGAGGGCCAGAAGGGATAGCGGTAACCCAAAAGGTGCACCTGAATATCCAATCTCATACATCATCAGGGCTTTTTTTTTTAGCAGAAACGCCTTTGCCTATTAGGCCGCACACCCCTGATGTAGCCAATCCTCAAAGAGCTTACAGGGCTCTTCTTATAGGGCCTACTGTAAACTCCAGGTGGTTTGACCTAATCCTCCATAAGAGTGTAGAGAACTGAGGCAGGAACTGCCCGGCTCTCTCAGCCCCTGGTTGCAATATAGAATGCAAGGAGTGTTTTAAAAATACCGGAAGGCATAAATCGCTGTTAAAAGCAGCACAGAAAACCAGAAAAGGAAGGGAACGGCAAATAAATCAGCACAGCCTAGTGGGCCTGATGCTAGCAACGTGTTTGAGTGTTCAGTGGCAAGAAGCGTGGATCGGGCTGGCCTCCAAAAACCGGGACGGGAAGACAGGGGGAAACGGACCTGGCTCGTTCATTTATTTATTTTGTTCGATTTCTATCCTGCCCATTCTGTGAAGACTCAGGGCGGCTAACAACATAAAACAAACAAAGGCAACATTAGAACCAGTATTAAAACCATAACAATAAAACAATTCAGAGCCTTTTTTTGTAGCAGGAACTCCTTTGCATATTAGACCACACCCCTCTCATGTAGCTAATCCTCCTGGAGCTTACAGTAGGCCTTGTACTAAGAGCCCTGTAAGCTCTTGGAGGATTGGCTATATCAGGGGTGTGGCCTAATATGCAAAGGAGTTCTTGCTACAAAAAAAAAAGCCCTGAGGCACTCAAATAAAACCACAGTGGTGCTACTACATCTTTGATAGGCAGGATCCTACGGTGTCATCCTCTCTCCAAAGCCATCGAATCCTAGGCAGTTGGTATTAATACAAGATAAGTCCAGGTGGGGTGGCAGCCCTCTCCTATTCAGATGTCATATGCCGTCTAGAACAATTCAGTCTTACAGGCCCTGCGGACCTGTGATAAATCCCACAGGGCCCTGATGGCTTCTGGGAGGTTGTTCCAGATTGCTGGGGCTGCCACAGAGAAGGCTCTGGTGGAATTAAGCCTAGCCTCTTTTAGCCCAGGGACAACCAGAAGATTTTGAGAACGTGATCGAAGTGCTCTCTGGGGGAACATGTGGGGCAAGGCGGTCCTGCAGATAGGAAGATCCTAGGCCATGTAGGGCTTTGAAGGTTAATACCAGCACCTTGAAAATGGATACGGTATGCAATAGGCAGCCAGCGCAGTGCCCTCAACACAGGCTGAATGTGCTCCTGCCAAGGGAGCCCCATTAGTAGCATGGCTGCAGCATTGATGGAGTTGTTTGTGAGGTGAAAGTGGAGAACAGAACCATGTACACCCCTCTTCCTGAGCTCCTTTGGGGGTGGGGGTGGGAATGTGATTTAAAAGTCCCAGAGAGATCAAAAGGCAGATCAGCGTTGGCAGTGCTTCCACTCCATGGGCTTTTCAATTCAGGCACGGCTGACGCAGGGAACGTCTGCAAACTGTGTTCCCATGAGTGGGCCACCATGAGCCGTTGTTGGGATCTTTTGTGACGCTCCTGAGCGGTCTTTTACTTCTCTCCAGAGTTAAGCTAGAGAGAGAGACAAGCAAGGACTTTTATGTATGTGTGTGTATGCGTGCATTTCAAAATGTCTCCCATGCGTTTCTGTGGTCACCTTGTTGTGCTCAGGGTTTGGGTTATTTTATTTATTTTTTTAAAAAGCAACAGATGAAAAGCACCCAAATGGAGGGTTTCTGGTGAGGCCCTGGATGGTTGCCAAGCAACCACAACAGGGAGAATAATGTGCTGTTGTTTGCGGGATACGGTTGCTCTATTTGAGATGGAATGTGCAAATCCAGGCATGGGGGGGGCAGCGGTGTGTGTGTGTAGAGGGGAGGCAAACGTTTCTTTGTTAGCTGGAACCTGGATTCTAGGAGGGAAGGAGTTGGCAAGATTAATAAGATGGGCTGGGATCCAGGCCTCATTTTGGACAGGAGCTCACAGGAACGGAGCTCCGGAACCTCTAAATTTTATTGTGCTCTTTCTTTCTTAACCCCCCCTCCAAATACTTGCTTCTGGGGTCCATTGTGAGAATTTTGCTGGACCACGCAGCTCACAACAAACATACATGTAAGTATATTACAGTGTAGAACAGTAAAACAATATAGATACAGTCCATGAAAAGGTGAAACACCTTTTCAGTCCAAAAGCAGGTGTTCTACAAATATAGTCCCATAGAGAGTGCTTTTCTCCTCCTTTCTTCCTTTAGCCAATGGGACTTCTCTTGAACAAGAGACAGACCGATTCCTCACCTCTTCTTCGCACGGCTTCCATGGGATTTCACACTATCCGCCCAAGGCTGCAACTTGTTCCGCCTTTTTTGCACAGCAAACAAGATCCTCTAAAACCCAGTTTCTGTTTGCCCTGTGAAAAAGGCAAAGCTAGTTGCAGCCCCAGGGCAGATAGTGTGAAATCCAACCGAAGCCTTGCGGAGAAGAGGAGCGTGAGACCGGCATAAGGCTAGTGGGGAATCGGTCCCAAAAGAGGAGAGAAGGATCCCTTCGTCAAGAGCTCTGTCCTTCCTCAATGAGTGTCTCAATCAAGTTTCTTTCAAATGGAATGCAGTAGCCTCCAGCAATCACACAGAGCGTATGGTTCACCGGTATCCTTAGGCTGTGTGTGGTTTCCTGGTGATCTCCTGTTTCAGAAATGCTTTTACGGCCCAGGCTGGCCTGCTAGTAGCGTCTCGTCTCTGTGTGCCGACGCTCCATCTCCGTGCTCTTGATTTCAGGTTCATGAATCACAGGGTCCCGTCCAACCGCAGGTACCAGCCGACGGATTACGAGCACGCTGCCAACTGCGCCACACATGCTGTGAGTGGGGCTCGCTTTCTCCTTGGGGAGCGGGATGGTGTCCAAAGTACGGTTGCCAGGTTCCCCTTCCTGCAGCTGCTGGGTGATGTTGGATCAGTCACAGTTCTCTCAGAGCTGTTCTCTCGAGGGTAGTTCTCGAAAGAGCTCTCTCAGCCCCCAGCTACCTCACAAGGTATCTGTTATGAGGAGAGGAAGAGAAGGAGATTGTAAGATGCTCTGAGACTCCAGGGCATAAATTCAGTTCTCTTTCTCCTTC